>NC_092335.1:58509545-58817727 GCF_046630445.1 Rutidosis leptorrhynchoides
TATATGTATGAATCGAATGATGTTATGAACATCATTACTACCTCAAGTTCCTTGGATAAACCTACTGGAAATGAGAAAAATAGATCTAGCTTCAAAGGATCCTTAGATAGCTTGAAAGTTCTTGAAGCAGAATCATGACACGAAAACAATTTCAAGTAAGATTTTCACTCGAAATAAGATTGTTATAGTTATAGAAATTGAATTAAAGTTTGAATATGATTATTACCTTGTATTAGAAAGATAACCTACTGTAAGTAACAAAGGTTTCTTGATCTTGGATGATTAATTGGAATGGATTTAGAAAACTTGGAAGTAAACTTGCAATCTTGGAAGTATTCTTGATTTTATGAAACTAGAACTTTTGGAATTTATGAAGAACACTTAGAACTTGAAGATATAACTTGAGAGAGATCAATTAGATAAAGAAAATTGAAGAATGAAAGTGTTTGTAGGTGTTTTTGGTCGTTGGTGTATGGATTAGATATAAAGGATATGTAATTTTGTTTTCATGTAAATAAGTCATGAATGATTACTCATATTTTTATAATTTTATGAGATATTTCATGCTAGTTGCCAAATGATGGTTCCCACATGTGTTAGGTGACTCACATGGGCTGCTAAAAGCTGATCATTGGAGTGTATATACCAATAGTACATACATCTAAAAGCTATATATTGTACGAGTACGAATACGGGTGCATACGAGTAGAATTGTTGATGAAACTGAACGAGGATGTAATTGTAAGAATTTTTGTTAAGTAGAAGTATTTTGATAAGTGTCTTGAAGTCTTTCAAAAGTGTATGAATACATATTAAAACACTACTAATGATACCGCAGCCCGCATGCGCATGTAACATACACACGGGCATGCGCTATGGTGCGCATGCGGGGTGCTCTCATGCGTCATGCGGCAATGCGGATCCGTATCTGGTCCTTTACGGCGCTTGCTTAGCTAACAAGCAAATATCTTTTCCATAATTATATCCGTGATTCGGGGGAGACGGTTATGGAAACGATTATCACTATCCTATGACGGTTCTAGAATTAGGGTTGGCCTATAAATACAAACCCTAATCGTCGTTAGCAACATACCACGTTACGTAGCCACCTTCTACCACACATCATACGTAACTTACATCTTCTATCATCTTTTAAAGGTTAACAGGTGAGTTCTTTATTAGCTGGTACCTACAACCTTGCTTGGGGCCTTCTGATCGACGGACGTCATCGAAGGTGGACTTAATCACTTGGCCACCCCGCCGACATCATCATGTCGGCCAGGGTTATTCACGGTAGCCGGACCGGAGAGCCACGTTCTAAGATCCTTAAACCCCTCCTTTACGTTGAGCAAGCATGTTAAGACCCCTCGGTTAAAATATGCATGATCAAGTGGTGCTTTCATTGAGAGTCGAATTAATTCAAGACTGTTTAATTGCTTTTTCTTTTAAGGTTTTGAATGGTATGACTCGTTATTTACAAAATTTTTGAATTTTTTCTTTAACAGTATCATGACTTCCGAGGAATCATCGGAGCATACTCAAACAGCAATTCAACACGCGCCGTCTGGTAGTCAGCAAACGCCAGTTTTGACTACGGAGGCGGCTACTCAAGCAGGGTACACAATGTACCCCCCACCTGTATCCGGCGAACCCTTTCAGCGGTTTAAGCCGACATATCCGGATGGGGTTACACCGCCAAGAGCAAACTCACCAGTCACAACCACGCGGTTGGATTTTTCATCGGTGGATGCAAGGGTTATCCCGATAAACGCTGGTAGCGAAACCATGGGACCACATGTAGTTTGCTGCGGCCAGGTACCTATTTACAGTACCACTGTTTCGATACCTCTGCAGACGCAGACTATTCAGCAAAACTCGTCGTTTACACCCCTGCAACCTTGGCAACCACCGCGCCCAGTTTCTCAATTCTTAACCCCTGCGGATGCGCAGGCGTTACTTAACAGCTGGGGATTTGGTGTCATTCCAGACGCAAACTCTCATTGGGCGCCAATAACAGTGCAACAACAAAGCACAGCGCATACAGTTGGGCTTTTAAGTGTGTATCCTCAAGTTTCGCAGATATCTGCGCCACAGGTTTCGCTTCCTTTACAGCCACCTGTGTACTCCGCGTCTTCAAGTTATCCCTCTTTTCCAACACAGCAGCCTTGGTCATATCCGCAGACGCAGGGTCAACCTTGGCAAAATGTTCAAGGGCAGGCAAATCTTGCAAGTCAATTCATGCAGGCCGCACCTCCCGATATGGTTCACTTATTTTCACAACCTGACTTTGTTCAGGACATGATGAAGCGTTTCTTTGCAAATTTGAAAGGGGATCCTGTTAAACCACCCTTCGAGCTACCGACTACCTTTGACAAGTTTCCTCCGCATATATCCGCCTACCCGTTTCCATCAGCACCAAAGATACCTAGCACGTTGGGTACTTACAATGGCCTGACCGATCCAGATGATTTTTTACAGCGCTTCGAAGGCGCAATGCGCACTCAAGGCTGGGTGGATCCGGTTGCGTGTCAGATATTTCCTATGACACTACAGGGTATTGCTCGTGAGTGGTTTAATAAGTTGCCGGCGGGTAGTATTGCCGGGTTTATGGATCTGCGGACAAAGTTTTTACTGCAATATCAGAATCAGAGACCACGCAAGCGCACTCACATTGAATGCCATGACATCGTGCAGAAGTCCAAGGAATCTTTGGGCGAATTTCTCACAAGGTATACTAATGAGTGCCTGCATATACCAGATCTCAAACCAGAGCAACAGATTTCCGGACTCATACATGGTATAAACTCAGAACGTCATCCAACACTGGTAAGGCGTCTGCGCCATACAGTCCCAACAACTTATGCTGAGGCGCTTAATGAATGCCACGACTATATGCAGAGTGGCGAAGATAATGACATTCCAACAGCTAGCACACGCAACGAGAGGAAGGACGACGATGATCGTTCGCGCGATCAAAATCGTGGTAACAACTCTCGCGGAAGGTATCCTAGCGGTGGTCCTATCAGGAATGATAAAGGGAAATCAAGTGGCAATTATCGAAACAATAATCAGCGCGGCATCAACAATCAGAACTATGCGCTTCTTAAAAGCTTATCCAAAACGCCCAAAGAAATTTTGGCGACGAAGCCAGTATGCGCGACCTTCGCGGTTCCAACTCCGCTTACCGAATTTGGTAAGCGGGATAAGACAAAGTATTGTGAATTTCACGATGATTACGGGCACGATACGAATAGGTGTAAAAACTTGATGGAACGGGTACTGGAGGCGCTCCGTGCGGGTAAGTTGGATCACCTCAAACCGCCAAAGAAAGATAAAGGGAAAGCCGCAGAAGAAGGGTCAAAAACTAAAACCTTCGCGTGGCAGAAAGTGGATAAGACCAAAAATGCTGATCTAACCATTAACATGGTTGACGCAGAGAAATTAGGTCAGCGAAGAAAGTATAACGATCATCAGGATTGGGAACTTCTTCCAATCACTTTCCCTCCTGTGATGTCAATTGACAGGGTGAATGAACCTATCATTATCAAGTGCCGCATTCCTTCTTGCGGGGTGCAGGTCAAGCGCATGCATGTCGACACTGGGAGCGGCGTTGACATTATGTACGAGCATTGCTATCAATTTCTTCCCGAACACGTGAAGGCGCAGCTACGTCCGTCTGATATCACGCTGTCTGGTTTTTCCGGAGAAAGCTCATGGCCTGTGGGACGGATAGAGTTAGTAATAGAGCTCGAAGATGACAAGAATCCGCAGTTAATAAGGAACGAATTAGTTGACTTTTATGTGGTTCGCTCGACTTCGCGATATAATGCGCTACTGGGAAGAAATTTCATACGGCGTTTTAACATCATACCTTCGGTAGTGCACGGTTTGATTAAGTTTCCTACTAAGGGAGGAGTTGCCACAATGGCGTCACATCAAACGATTGAGATATGTGCGTCAGTTGTGCAAATTAACATCCCTAGCGTCGGGGAGCAGATTGCAAGCAGTGCGGTCATTGCTAATCGCTTGCATCCAGATAAGCGTATAAAAATCGGCGCAGGTTTATCAGCTGAAACCAAGGCTAAGTTACATGGTATATTGTCCGCAAACGCAGATGTTTTCGCATGGAGCGAATCAGATATGACAGGTGTCCCGCGGTACATTGCGGAACATAAATTGCATGTTAATCCATCGCTCACACCTGTTAGGCAAAAGAAGCGGCATATGGCTTTAGACCGCAGTGATTGGCTATGCGCAGAAGTAGACAACCTTGTGAAAGCAAACATTCTACGCGAAGTGCGTTATCAAACATGGGTTGCCAATCCGGTGTTGGTGAAAAAGGCTGATGGTAACTGGCGAATGTGCGTTGATTTTAAAGACATTAACAAAGCATGTCCTAAAGACAATTACCCTCTCCCGGAGATAGACTGGAAGGTTGAATCTTTGTCTGGATTCAGATATAAGTGCTTTCTGGACGCATACAAAGGTTATCACCAAATTCTAATGGCTGCGGAAGACGAAGACAAGACTGCTTTTCATACGCCGTAGGGTATTTATTGTTACACAAAGATGCCTTTCGGCTTGAAGAACGCGGGCGCAACCTATCAGCGTGTAATTGACGCAGCATTCAAGCCTCAAATTGGCAGAAATCTTGAAGCGTATGTCGATGACTTGGTAATCAAAAGCAACACCGAAGAAGACATGCTCGCAGACATCCTAGAAACGTTTGCGTCTCTGCGAAGGATCAACATGAAGCTTAATCCGCTTAAATGTAGCTTTGGAGAGGAGGAAGGCAAGTTTCTAGGACATGTGGTGACAGCGCGGGGCATCAAGGATAATCCCAAAAAGATTGAAGCTATTGATAATTTACCATCTCCGAAAACAAAGAAAGATGTGCAGAGTCTCACTGGGAAGCTCGCAGCAATCACGCGGTTTTTGTCAAAAGCCGCAGAGCGTCAGCTACCATTCTTTAACACTTTGAAAAACTGTTTGAAGAAAAAGGATTTTGTCTGGACTCAGGAAGCAGAATCAGCCTTTCAGGAGATGAAAAAGGTGCTTGCAGAGTTACCAACACTTACTGCGCCAGTCCCTGGGGAGACCTTAACGCTGTACCTTGCGGCATCAAAGGAAGCAATCAGTTCAGTTCTCATCGCAGACCGCGAAAAGGTAACTTATCAATTTACTTGCATTATTTATTTCGCAGAACTTTAACGCTGAGGTTTTCTCAGACACAAATGCCGGTCTACTTCGTAAGCAAGACGCTGACATCAAGCGAAGTAAACTACTCGCCAATAGAGAAGTTAGTATATGCGCTTGTCCATACAGCGCGGCGTTTGCGCCGATACTTTCAAGCACATCCGATTGTGGTTCTAACTGATCAGCCAATCAAACAGGTTGGTACATGATTACTTTGCGGCAATGACCGGGGTTACCGCATTGACTAACGCAATTATTTTATTTCATTCAGGTACTGTACAAGCCCGAGATTTCTGGCCGAATGGCCAAGTGGGCAGTCGAATTGGGAGAACATGAAATAAACTTTTCTTCTCGCAGTGCGGTTAAGGGTCAAATACTTGCTGACTACCTAGCAGAAATACCTGCGGATGTCGAAGCGTCAGCAGAACATCAAGATCCTCCCGCACCTGTTCTATCACCATGGGAATTATACACCGATGGTGCGTGTAGCACATCTGGCGCAGGCGCAGGTATAATTTTGACAGGTCCAGGCGGTGAGGAACATACGTATGCACTGCGGTTTAATTTTGCTGTCACAAACAATGAAGCAGAGTATGAGGCTCTGCTAGCAGGTATGCGCATCGCGCATAAGCTAAATGTTAAAATCTTGCACGCTTACGTGGATTCAAAGCTAGTATGCAATCAAGTCTGCGGAGACTTCGAAGCGCACGACATTGCTATGCAGCAATATTTATCGCTTGTTCATAATCTCGCTGACCAGTTCGAGGCTTTTCAAATCTCGCACGTAATGCGGGGGCAAAATAAGAAGGCGGATGCGCTAAGCAAACTAGCTGCCTTGGCTTTCGATCATATGGGTAAGAAAATTCTAATAGAGGAACTCAACGCAAAATCTATTGTCATGATGCCTCTAGTGGCACCGGTTGAGGAATCAAGCCCAACGTGGATGACGCCCATCATCGCTTTTTTACGGGACGGCACTTCACCCGTGGAATCCTCTGATGCGAAGAAAGTCCGCACAAAGGCACCGCTTTATGCCCTTGAGGGTGACGTCTTGTATCGAAAAAACTATTTGGGACCGCATTTAAGGTGCATAGGTCCGAAAGAGGCAGAGGAAGTTATACGCGAAGTGCATGAGGGTGCATGCGCCCTTCATTCGGGACACAGGTCCATTGTGTCAAAAATCATGCGATTAGGTTATTATTGGCCTACTATGTACGCAGACACGGCGCGTATTGTCAAGCAATGCGAATCATGCCAAATACATGCACCTATCAGCAGGGCACCTGCGCATCCAATGATACCGGTCTCCTCACCATGGCCATTCTGCAAATGGGCGATCGACATAGTCGGACCATTCCCCAAAGGCCAAGGTAATATTGCCATTCATTTGCTAAATATGCTACTTACGTCATTATCTTACGCATACTCTGCACACGCAGGAAATGTCAAATTCTTAATTGTTGCAATCGATTACTTCACGAAGTGGGTCGAAGCGAAACCGCTGGCAACAATTTCAGGGAAAAGAGTGCGGAATTTTGTATGGGAAGACATTGTCTGTCGATTCGGCATACCCAATGAAATTGTTAGTGATAACGGTACACAATTTGCCGGCGATCCTTTTCGCAGTTGGTGTGCGGAGCTTAATATTAAGCAAACTTTTACTTCAGTTGCGCATCCGCAGGCGAATGGCCAGTGCGAGGTTACTAACCGAGATATAGTTGCTGGAATCAAGGCAAGGTTGGGTCATGACCGCGTTGGTTGGGTGGATGAGCTTCCAAAGGTTTTATGGGCGCATAGAACCACACCCAAAGCAAGCACTGGTGAGACTCCGTTTAGTTTGGTTTATGGGTCAGAAGCCGTTGTACCCGCAGAGATTGGGGTACCAACGTTCCGCATACAAAACTTTGATGAGCAAAATAACTCTGAAGCTCTGCAGGAAAATCTTAATCTGCTTGAAGAACGCAGACTCTCTGCGGCTGTTAACGAAGCAAATAACAAGCAGAAAATCGCAAAGTATTACAATCAGCGTGTGCGTTCACGCACTTATAAGTGCGGTGATTTGGTTTGGCGCCAGAACGATGCAAGTCATGCGGAAGATACTGGGAAACTGGGACCTCGTTGGGAGGGCCCATACAGGGTAGCAAAAGCAAGCAACACCGGGGCATACCATCTAGAGACATTAGATGGCAAACCTGTGAAACGCACTTGGCATGCGACGTTATTGAAAAAATGTTACATGTAGCTAGATGGACTTGATCACTCCAATTTGTTTAGCACATTATTTTATTTTTCATCCTTTCGGATATGTCGCAGTTGTAATCATAATTAATGCCAAATAAAAATAATTACATGCGCATACTTTCGTTGTCCATTTATATTTTTTGTATGCGATTCCTGCCTACTTAAGGGGTGTCCTCTAGCCCCCGTGCGGCAGAAGCCTGTTTGGTTACAAGGCTAGACAATAACGGCAGGCGAAGGGAATTGGTTTTCCCCTAGCCAAGCGCCACGCAGACTAGATGGCTGCAAAGTCGACTTTAAATATACAAGCATTGGTTTGCTTGTGCGTAATCGCTCTCGCATTGGTTTGCTTGAGGAACTCCTAAGCATAAAAACATTGGTTTGTTTTTAGTTGCGTTTGCTTACCATACAACTAATAGTGCACCTCTAGTACATGACAAAGCAATAGCGCAGTAGCTTTTGAGTCTAAATTATTAAAGGTAAGTTAAAATATTGGTTTATTTTACGCAGTACCATCCGCAGACGCATAAGTTGTGGTTAACTATGCGCATGCGCATGCGGTTCATAATTTGTTTTGATTCGCGATATATAAACAAGGACATCACGCATGCATAACAGACAAACATATGTACACATCCAAATAAATTATTACATAAGTAATTGTTCCACATGCCTGCCCAACATGGGACTTAGGGCTCCAAAATACATTTACAATTACCTGCCTAAGATTAGGGCTTACGGCACAAACTACTCTAGTAATCCTCCTTCAAAAACCGATCAAGCGGCATCGTCGGGTCAGCCGCAAACGCATTGATCAAAGGGATAAGGATGGACGTGATTGCCTCTTCCGCCTCCAGCAGCGCCGCGGCCGTTCCCTCCTTTAATTTCTTTTGGACAATGTCGGGGAACGGTGGAGTTAGGCCGCATGCCTGGATCACGTCCCGCACAGCCTTGTTCACCTCATGGTCCTTGACCGCATCGACATAGGCATTAAACCGGTCGGACACGGGCTCGGAGTCCATCACTTTCTGCGCAATTGCGGGAAGTGAAGTGCGCAGCATTGTCATATCTGCCTCGGCCAGCTCGCGGTTGGTAACCGCATCGTCCCTCTCCCTCGTGACCTTTTCCAACTCCAGCCTCACTCGCTCAGTTTCCCCCTTTGCCTGATCAACCGCACCCACAAGCTCTTGGTTCTTTTTTCTTTCTTGAATCAAGGAGGTCTTGGTTTCGGCCGCAGTCAATTCAACAGCTTTGCGGGCCTCCTCAGCAGCGTCCCTGTCCTTCTTTGCCTGATCAACACCCACCTGCAGCAAACCCAACTCCACCTCTTTGCGCAGTGCAACATCGTATAGGCTGGAGGATCGACGGGCTTGATCCGCAAACATCCCAAAGAATACCAGCCCGTTCTGGATAAAGGCGTTGAGCGCCTGGTTAAACGGCAGCGCGGCCAGTTGCTCGCGGAACTCTGCTGGGAAGATTTGCTGCAAGAATGCAGACTGCTCCGCAGCATTTTCTGCGGAGGACTGGCAAAGTTGGCGGAGGTTGGCAACACGGAAGCTGCCTTGCGGAGGAGGTAATGTAGACTCAGACTCGACGGAGATCGCCTTGTCTTTGGATGTGGCAGTGGCCTGCAGCTCGGGGTTGACCCGCGGTGTTGTTGGCTGCGTCTCCTCCACATGCTCTGCAAAATACTCAGATTAGTACGCAGATTTTTCTACGCGGTATACATGCGAAAAAATAAACGCTCACCATTAATGGGGGGAGGTAGGTCTGCGGACCGCGGCTCGATGGCAACAAAATTGTCGTTGCGCATATCCTCCAGCTGCTTAGGAGTCTTCTTCTTCTTCTTCTGAGCCTCGGACCTCCCAGCCGCCTTGCGTTTATTGCCTGACTCCGCCGGCGATTCCTCCACATGTTCGCTAGCAGCTGCCTGCTCTAGCTGTTTGTCCACATCCTGCTTGCGGAAAGAGATCCCAGCAATCTCCTCCGCGGTAAGCACCTTCTTCATCCTCATCTCTGCAAACAATAAACGCCTGCGTTAGAAAATATACAAAAATTTATGTAAGTACGCGTTTATGCTATTCCTACCCTTTCCATCGGGGCCAACTATGGCCGGCCGCACATCCTCCCAAGGCCAATACGCGGAGATCTTCCCCAACCGTAGCATAACATTACCATACGAACGGTGCACCAGTTGTGCGTTAACGCACTGCTTCAACAACCTTTTCTCCTCGTCATCCAACGCTGGCATCTTGTTCACATCTTTTTCTACCTTCTCGCACCAAATGAGCGTCTGCGGGAAGCCAGTGCCTACTACGGTCTGGTCGACGAAGAAAAAAGTTTCTTTCCAACTTTCCGCATTCGATTTCGGGGTTTTTGTGAAATTTTGGCGTGCGAAGAAGGTGAACCAAGATTTATGGTGGTTGGCTAAGCGGAATAGGTGGCAAAAAACCTTCACCAATGGTGCTGTGTCGAGTGCAACACACCACATCTCGAATAGAACGATTTTGCCTATAGCATACGGGTGCAATTGCCCTAGCCCTACTTTGAAATGATCTAGTACGCCTAAAAAGAAGTCGGTGGGTGGAACCCTAAAATTACCATGCTTAAAAGCATGTTCGTAGATCGCCACCTTATTCTCTGGTGGCTGATGGGCTCGCTGGCTAGGCAGTGGTGGTACCGGATTGTAACCCGCAAGAGGGGGGTATTGCTTAACTAAGTGGTCGATGTTTTTCTGGCCTATGTTGGACTCTACATTCTCTACGAAAGTTTCATTAGCTTTGGTCATTTTTAGATGAATGGAGAACGACTGACCTTTAAATGACGATCGGAATATGACGGAGTTGATCGGAATTGATTGGATTTGAAGGCGAGTGCGTATTTGGGAAGCTTGACACCGGAAAAGTGAAAATGTGTGTGATTTGGGGCTATTTATAGGCAAGATTGGGGGAGCGTGGGTTGGAATGGTGTTATCGTGGCCATACACGTGTAATGCAATCGACGGGTAGAATTTGCTGATCGCGCGTGGTGTCAGTTAAGAATGATTACAAACACGCGCGTGGTTCGCACGCACCTGCGGCATTGTTACTTTATGTCTTGTCAGCCGAATGGGCTTCTGCGATTGTGACAGGCATCGAGGCGCACGCGAGGACATTAAATGCTCGTCGTCCTTTTGTTTTCTCTTTTTCGCTTAATAGTTTGATATCATATGACTTGCGTCATATAACATCAAACTGGGGGGACTTAATGATACCGCAGCCCGCATGCGCATGTAACATACACACGGGCATGCGCTATGGTGCGCATGCGGGGTGCTCTCATGCGTCATGCGGCAATGCGGATCCGTATCTGGTCCTTTACGGCGCTTGCTTAGCTAACAAGCAAATATCTTTTCCATAATTATATCCGTGATTCGGGGGAGACGGTTATGGAAACGATTATCACTATCCTATGACGGTTCTAGAATTAGGGTTGGCCTATAAATACAAACCCTAATCGTCGTTAGCAACATACCACGTTACGTAGCCACCTTCTACCACACATCATACGTAACTTACATCTTCTATCATCTTTTAAAGGTTAACAGGTGAGTTCTTTATTAGCTGGTACCTACAACCTTGCTTGGGGCCTTCTGATCGACGGACGTCATCGAAGGTGGACTTAATCACTTGGCCACCCAGCCGACATCATCATGTCGGCCAGGGTTATTCACGGTAGCCGGACCGGAGAGCCACGTTCTAAGATCCTTAAACCCCTCCTTTACGTTGAGCAAGCATGTTAAGACCCCTCGGTTAAAATATGCATGATCAACTACATGTATATACATTTTAACTGAGTCGTTAAGTCATCGTTAGTCGTTACATGTAAATGTTGTTTTGAAACCTTTAGGTTAACGATCTTGTTGAATGTTGTTAACCCATTATTTATTATAACAAATGAGATGTTAAATTGTTATATTATCATGATATTATGATATATAATATATCTTAGTATGATATATATACAGTTAAATGTCGTTACAACGATAATCGTTACATATATGTCTCGTTTCGAAATCACTAAGTTAGTAGTCTTATTTTTACATATGTATTTCATTGTTAATACACTTAATAATATATTTACTTATCATTTAACATAATTAACCAAGTGTATCAATATCTTAATATGATTCATATGTACCTAGTAAGACGTTGTTATAACGATAATCGTTATATATATCGTTTTCGAGTTTCTTAAATTAATAGTCTCATTTTTATGTATATAACTCATTGTTAAAATACCTAATGAGATACATACTTATAATAAAATCATGTTAACTATATATATAACCATATATATGTCATCGTATAGTTTTTATAAGTTTTAACGTTCGTGAATCACCGGTCAACTTGGGTGGTCAATTGTCTATATGAAACCTATTTCAATTAATCAAGTCTAAACAAGTTTGATTACTTAACATGTTGGAAATACTTAATCATGTAAATAACAATTTCATTTAATATATATATAAACATGGAAAAGTTCGGGTCACTACAGTACCTACCCGTTAAATAAATTTCGTCCCGAAATTTTAAGCAGTTGAAGGTGTTGACGTATCTTCTGGAAATAAATGCGGGTATTTCTTCTTCATCTGATCTTCACGCTCCCAGGTGAACTCGGGTCCTCTACGAGCATTCCATCGAACCTTAACAATCGGTATCTTATTTTGTTTAAGTCTCTTAATCTCACGATCCATTATTTCGACGGGTTCTTCAATGAATTGAAGTTTTTCATTGATTTGGATTTCATCCAACAGAATAGTGAGATCTTCTTTAGCAAAACATTTCTTCAAATTTGAGACGTGGAAAGTGTTATGTACAGCCGCGAGTTGTTGAGGTAGCTCCAGTTGGTAAGCTACTGGTCCGACACGGTCTATAATCTTGAATGGTCCAATGTACCTTGGATTTAGTTTCCCCCGTTTACCAAATCGAACAACGCCTTTCCAAGGTGAAACCTTAAGCATGACCATTTCTCCAATTTCAAACTCTATATCTTTTCTTTTACTGTCCGCGTAGCTCTTTTGTCGACTCTGGGCGGTTTTCAATCTTTGTTGAATTTGGATGATTTTCTCGGTAGTTTCTTGTATTATCTCCGGACCCGTAATCTGTCTATCCCCCACTTCACTCCAACAAATCGGAGACCTGCACTTTCTACCATAAAGTGCTTCAAACGGCGCCATCTCAATGCTTGCATGGTAGCTGTTGTTGTAGGAAAATTCTGCTAACGGTAGATGTCGATCCCAACTGTTTCCGAAATCAATAACGCAAGCTCGTAGCATGTCTTCAAGCGTTTGTATTGTCCTTTCACTCTGCCCATCAGTTTGTGGATGATAGGCAGTACTCATGTCTAGACGAGTTCCCAATGCTTGCTGTAATGTCTGCCAGAATCTTGAAATAAATCTACCATCCCTATCAGAGATAATAGAGATTGGTATTCCATGTCTGGAGACGACTTCCTTCAAATACAGTCGTGCTAACTTCTCCATCTTGTCATCTTCTCTTATTGGCAGGAAGTGTGTTGACTTGGTGAGATGATCAACTATTACCCAAATAGTATCATAACCACTTGCAGTCCTTGGCAATTTAGTAATGAAATCCATGGTAATGTTTTCCCATTTCCATTCTGGGATTTCAGGTTGTTGTAGTAGACCTGATGGTTTCTGATGTTCAGCTTTGACCTTAGAACACGTCAAACATTCTCCTACATATTTAGCAATATCGGCTTTCATACCTGGCCACCAAAAATGTTTCTTAAGATCCTTGTACATCTTCCCCGTTCCAGGATGTATTGAGTATCTGGTTTTATGAGCTTCTCTAAGTACCATTTCTCTCATATCTCCAAATTTTGGTACCCAAATTCTTTCAGCCCTATACCGGGTTCCGTCTTCCCGAATATTAAGATGCTTCTCCGATCCTTTGGGTATTTCATCCTTTAAATTTCCCTCTTTTAAAACTCCTTGTTGCGCCTCCTTTATTTGAGTAGTAAGGTTATTATGAATCATTATATTCATAGATTTTACTCGAATGGGTTCTCCGTCCTTCCTGCTCAAGGCATCGGCTACCACATTTGCCTTCCCCGGGTGGTAACGAATCTCAAAGTCATAATCATTCAACAATTCAATCCACCTACGCTGCCTCATATTCAGTTGTTTCTGATTAAATATGTGTTGAAGACTTTTGTGGTCGGTATATATAATACTTTTGACCCCATATAAGTAGTGCCTCCAAGTCTTTAATGCAAAAACAACCGCGCCTAATTCCAAATCATGCGTCGTATAATTTTGTTCGTGAATCTTCAATTGTCTAGACGCATAAGCAATCACCTTCGTTCGTTGCATTAATACACAACCGAGACCTTGCTTTGATGCATCACAATAAATCACAAAATCATCATTCCCTTCAGGTGTAACGACCCGAAAATTTCTGACCAAATATAAACCTTAAACTCTATATGTTTCCGACACGATAAGCAAAAACCTGTATTATTGAGTCTAGAAAGTTTGAAATCTATATTTGGTTAATTAGTTACCCTTTGACCAAGCCTGACGATTCACGAACAATTAATTGTGCATAGATATGTATATATATATAAATGTGTATGTAACAAAGTGAAATATAATAATAAAATTTTATAGTTACTAGTGTTAAAAACGTAAAATAAATTATGATTAGAATTACTAAAAATTATCTCTTTTAATTGAAATTGTTATTACCATTTTTATTATTATCATTATGAAATTTATTAAGATTATTATCATTATTATTATTAGTAATTATTATTATTTTTTTTTAGGTAATAGAAGTAATAAATATTATTACCATTTATCTAAATAATAATATTATAATTATAGTTATTACTAATATTATCATTAAGTATTAATAAATGTTCAACTATATACATATATAAAGATAGACACATACATATATATATTACATAAATACGCGGATATATATAGATTCACAATTTAGGAAAAATCAGAATTCATTTTATTTAGATTATTATTATTATTATTATTATTATTAAAATTATTAATGATTAAAAAAAATACAAAACACAGATATATATCTCGCGTAAATAATACCTTTATCTGTTTTTTTTTTTTCTGTTGAAACTGTGTGCTTGTGACTCATTGTCGACAATTATCACAAAAGAACAACTTTGTTACTGCTTTATATAATCGATTAATACCTCATAGTTGTCCTTGGGTCATTTGGGAGAGGAAACAGGAAGTAAAGAACAGAGTTTTATTTTTATTATTATTATTTTTTTTATTTTTTTTTCCTGTCCGCCATGACTTGAATTCAAGAGCTCCAATCTCAGTTCTTTATCCAAAATCTATAAATACAACGGTGTTAAGGATTAATCCATCGACCTATCTGAAAATTTACAACCTCTAATTCCTTCGATTGATCACTAATTTCGGAATCAAAGTTTTTAGAACAAAAAGTCAATCGATTGCTTTTCTTAAAATTCGGATGCAGTGAGATGTTTTAAATGGAAATAACGAATCAGAAAGCTTCTATGAATGATTTAGGAGCTATTTCATGTTTTGATTGCAACCTAAAAGTGTCTTAATTTTCAAAAGAGAAATCGAGTTTATATGGGAACTACACGACTGCCGCTGTGCATACTTGTATATATATATTTTTTTTTTCTTTCCAATCACCACAATTATATCTGATGTTACCTCGTTTAAAAAGTTAAAAACCAAAACAAACCTTTGATTGTTATGATTAATTTGATGATTTGGGCTTTGGTCAGTCAAGTCATGGAAGGAGATGAAGAACACATAAACAGATAAGGTTATAAATATTTATGAGGGTTTTAAAACAGAATATGGGCAACAGCCCAAATGGTTCAAGGTGTTATCGGGTATTCATGAGGTCACGGGTTCAAGCCCTGCAATGGTCTTTCTTTTTAGAATCCGTTTTTTTTAAGGTAGTTCCCAAAATTATTATTATTATTATTGTTATTATTATTAGTATTAAAAATTATATTATCATTAAGGTTAAAAACTTATTACTATTATGATTAAATCAATATTTTAGCATTTTTGTCATTATTAACAGAATTATTGTTATTATAAAAATTTACATTTAAAAGTAGTATTATTATTAAAAGTATTATTTTATTTGAAATTATCATTTCCAGCTTTATTAAAAATCTATCAATCTTAAAACTTGTATTTCATTAGAATTAACATTTTTAATATTATTATTATTAATATTACTATTATCATATTCAATATCTTTACTAACAAAGTTATTAATGATATTATCAAATAATTATTCTTAACATCATTATTAAATCTAAGTAATAATGTTATATCCATGATATTATATAAAAATATATTTACGACAAATAACCTAACTATATTAATATTTCTATATATAGAAAATGGAAAATTTATATAATGAAACTTATTAAATTAAAATATATTAACATATATATATAAATATGTATATAAATTACAACACCAATAATAACTTATATATATTTGTTCGATTATAATTACGTGTGTTAATATATATATGAATGATATAGGTTCGTGAATCCGAGGCCAACCCTACACATGTTCAATGATGTTATATGTATTTTTACTACAAAATACAGTATGGTGAGTATATAGTCCCTTTTAAACTTTAAATATTTTTGGGCTGAGAATACATGCGCTGTTTTTATAAATGATTTACGCTATGGACACAAGTGATCAAAAATAAATTCTATGTTGAGTTGTACCATGGCATATTTCTTTATACTTGGTGGCTATTATTTACACGAGAAATGTAAACGCGAATCCTGTTGATAGATCTATCGGGCCTGACAACCCCAACCGGGCTGGACGACCAGTTTTCAACGGTTGCACAGTACTTCGTTTCTGTATACTACATTTGGTACGGTGTAGCGATTATTTAAGGATATGCTGCGATGATTTAAATGTTAAGTATGGTTACCAAGTGCTCAACTACTTTTACATACACTTGAGAGTGTATTATGTTTAATTATATGAAATCTTTTGGTCCATAGTTATAACGCTGTTAGTATCAAACCTATATCTCACCAACTTTATGTTGACGTTTTAAAGCATGTTATTCTCAGGTACGAATTAAGTCTTCCGCTGTGCATTTGCTCATATTAAGGAAATTACTTGGAGTCGATCGTCGCAATGGAACCAAATGTTGATGACTTCGTCCAGGTGGATAAGGACGGGTCTTTACAGTTGGTATCAGAGCGGTGGTCTTAGCGAACCAGGTCTTGCATTAGTGTGTCTGACTAGTAGTTGTTAGGATACATTAGTGAGTCTGGACTTGGACCTAGTGTTGTTAGGTTATATTAGTAAGTCTGGATTAGAACCTGGTGTACGTGTCAAAAAGTTTTGCTTATCATATCCTGTCGGAAACCATGCTTATCATCTTAAGTCTAGACACGTCTTACTGCATTTAGTGCATCGATAGTGTATAGACAAAATTCATATCTTAGTGTATCTGATAATTCATATCTTAGCGCATCTGTAGACTTGCCTGACATATGCCGTAGGTTCCTCTGTAGTTTACGAAATCTTTAGTATTATATATATAGATATTCTATATAATTAGAATATCATCCGATATTTTAAAATCATTTCACATCGAAGATTCCCTCCATACACCAAATTGCCCTCTTGGAGATGAACCTGAAGCACATACCGGCGAACCTGTTCGAGAAACCATTTTCTCTCTCATTTCTCGAGTATCTCGTCACGATTATATCCTATCCCACATTTTGGATCTTGTTCATTCGCTCACTACAACCGCCAATCATCCCGGTGTACTAGCAGAAGTTAACGAACTTCGCGCTCGCGTAATGGCTTTGGAGAACATGGTGCGAAGGTTACAAACACCAGCAGCAGCACCAGCAGCATAGTCAGCATCACCATCATTAACGCCAATAGTACCCTTATCACCCCCAAACCACAACCGCGTCGTAAACCTCAACATCATAATATGTACCTCGGATATCAACATCACACACCTCAATATCACCATTTATACTTCGAGCATGATCTTCGTTCTACATATCGTTCTACATCGCTTAATTTCGTTCTACGTATTGTTCTACCTCATTTACCTTCGTTCGACATGGCAATTATGTAATCTCTAATGCTTTAGAGATTATGTAATCTAGTATTAACGATAAATCAAATGAGTTTAATATTTTATTGACTCATTAAATCCATAATTACATCCGAAGAAAATATATATGCAAGTATATTTTCATAAAGATTGTAATTAAAAATTCTTTCGTACAGACTGTTAATGATGAAAATATTTTAACGGGTAGGTAGTACCCGAGGAATATTTAGATTTCACATTAATAAGTTACACTGTACATCCTTCGAATCTGATTCAACGGTCATTTACTATTCTACTTACAACCACCAATATACGTATCCGTTCACCACAGAATAACCATTTTCATTCAATTTCATCTTTGGATTTTGACTTATCAAAATCTAACAAGTGGCATAATGAAGAAAACATTGGACATGATAAAATTTGTTAGAAACAAACGAATAAATTAATTGAAATATTGTTAAGATACCACGCTAACTGTTCCTAGCTAACTGTTCCCAGCTAACTGATTAACATTTAATTTATCGCAATTTACATTCTCGCAATTTACATTCTCGCAATTTTATTTATTGTCATTTAATTTCTGTACTTTACATACCGTCGGGACACATGTACAACAATACGTCGGATTAATTCTGAGACAATACGTTGTATACTGGGTCATGATATATATTTATTTAATTTACGCACTTTAAATAACGGGACACGTATACAAGGTTTCGACCTATCATATTGACCCATCTATATATATATTTCGGAACGACCATAGACACTCTATAGTTGGCTATACAGGGTTGAGGTGGATTCCAAAATATATATATACTTTGAGTTGTGATCAATACTGAGACCGGTGCACGGGTCACGATACGTATTATTTAATTCGAATATTATATATTAAATTATATATGAATCATTGAACTATTGAACTATTGGACTATCGGACTATTGGACTGCTAACTTTGGACAATTAAAATGAATTAAAATATTGATTATAACATATGAAACTAAACAATTCTTCAAGTTTGCCACTTGATTTCATTCTAAACCTCATTTGTACCTCGACAATTACAATTCGCGTTCAAACCTTTCATAATTCTTGAAAACACTTCGATCGAGAGAATGAACCAACCGCACCTCATCTCTGGAAGAAAAGATTCTTGCATATAGTTATGCACTCAAAAACTCTCGGAGACTGAGTCAATGTTTAACACGCAGCAGTGTTAATTTCTTTAGTATTATTATTACCCAAAATAACTTTGTAATCCCTTTCCAAATTAGCCAATTTTATCACAGCTCCAGCAAGTTAACCTCGATTTCTCATAAAGGTTAGTCTCGATATATATATACGTTATTCTTTCGCCGTTGTTACCGGAGAACCTTTTATATTCCACCATATTACCATCAGCGTTTAATCATCTAAAAACACAATTCTCCCGAAACCACCTCGGTTTGATAACCGATGACCCAGATCCGTTAACTTTGAGAATGCTGACGAAGCAGCATGTTGTAGATAGTCTTAATGGCCAAAAGTAGAGGATAAAGAAAAGAGGGTTAGGAACGCTCGATAGAAAATTTAGTACCGAAAAGCAGATTATACAAAACTATGAAGGAAGCCGTAGACAAATCACAAAGAATAAGTTTGACTTCAAAGGATCCAAATGATTCAGTGCCTGCTGAAACCATTAGTGAAAACTCTACTCCTTATTCTAAATCTTTCCAGATGATATTCTTCATCAACATCAAATCTTAGATATTATAAGATATCTTCATATCTTCCGTTAAACATATTCTTCATATTTTTGGAGATATTTTCACAACTATTCTTATCTGGGATCATTTATCTCTCCGTAACATTCGCGTTACAACATAAAAGAAACTGTGTTAGTTCTAAGTTCTAAAACCTTCGAGTTTAAAATAGGAATGTTCTGGAGCAGTGTTGGGGACTGATGCATGAATTAGTATAATATAATGAAACTTGATCAACTTCATTATATTACAGTAAGTCATGTTGAGTTTCTAATGGAATGTGATGATTCACAGTACCATCATCATGTACCATGTTACACGACTCTTACATTCTATATAAATTCTAAAAATATCAAGAAAATATTTCTTGATAATTCGGTCATTTCCAGGATATTCTAGTAATTTGACAAATCAAAATCATGCCATTACCAATTCTTTCTAAGAACATTAGCTATGTTCATTCCAAATTTCATACCTACGAATTCCGGACCATTGCTCGCTTGACCCGAGGACGGGAAGAGGAAACGAAAGAATAAAGCTCCAAAAATAGAAATTGGAATATAAATCACAGCAAATATGAGAGAGCATTAACTGTGGATGACAATGATTATGGAAGACAGAAGTAGGGACATTGAAATATAAGGGAAGATATAAAACCCAATAGCAACCCTGAAACTACAAACCGTGCATATCAATACGTATTGCCACGTAAAGGCACGGGAAAATTAATAACACTATAATCCCAAGATAATAGTAAAAGTAAATAAGATCCCCTGGTGGTAGATGAAAGAGAAGGATGATAGATGTGAAAATTAAGAATATATCAAGGATTAGAATGGGATGGAGCATATTGGTGAATGTCTTAAGGTAGGAATTAAGGGGAAAGAGTAGAGGATGTGAGATGTGAAAAATAAGGAAACGAATGAGTGGATTTATAGTAAAGTATCCGACAGAGAAATCGAAACAGATTGCCGCATTAAATCAAAGAAGATCCTGAACGCTGAAGAACAAAATTTTATTACGTAAGATTTCCTTTAAATCCCCTTAAATCCCGGAAGTCAATAGTAACTACATCATCAGTTGAAACAAATATATTTATTTACTCATTTCATTTTTTGTGATAGCTTCACTCGTACGCTTCACATACTCGAATCGTTTTATCTATATCTCTCAATAATGATAAAACTCTATTATTACCTCATATTCGTCATGAAAACATTCCTATTGTTATATATGACAACCTATACCAAATTTCGGGGACGAAATTTCGTTAACGGGTGGGTACTGTAACGACCCGAAAATTTCCGACCAAATATAAACCTTAAACTCTATATGTTTCCGACACGATAAGCAAAAACCTGTATTATTGAGTCTAGAAAGTTTGAAATCTATATTTGGTTAATCAGTTACCCTTTGACCAAGCCTGACGATTCACGAACAATTAATTGTGCATAGATATGTATATATATATATAAATGTGTATGTAACAAAGTGAAATATAATAATAAAATTTTATAGTTACTAGTGTTAAAAACGTAAAATAAATTATGATTAGAATTACTAAAAATTATCTCTTTTAATTGAAATTGTTATTACCATTTTTATTATTATCATTATGAAATTTATTAAGATTATTATCATTATTATTATTAGTAATTATTATTATTTTTTTTTAGGTAATAGAAGTAATAAATATTATTACCATTTATCTAAATAATAATATTATAATTATAGTTATTACTAATATTATCATTAAGTATTAATAAATGTTCAACTATATACATATATAAAGATAGACACATACATATATATATATATATATTACATAAATACGCGGATATATATAGATTCACAATTTAGGAAAAATCAGAATTCATTTTATTTAGATTATTATTATTATTATTATTATTATTATTATTATTATTATTATTATTATTATTATTATTATTATTATTATTATTATTAAAATTATTAATGATTAAAAAAAATACAAAACACAGATATATATCTCGCGTAAATAATACCTTTATCTGTTTTTTTTTTCTGTTGAAACTGTGTGCTTGTGACTCATTGTCGACAATTATCACAAAAGAACAACTTTGTTACTGCTTTATATAATCGATTAATACCTCATAGTTGTCCTTGGGTCATTTGGGAGAGGAAACAGGAAGTAAAGAACAGAGTTTTATTTTTATTTTTTATTTTCCTGTCCGCCATGACTTGAATTCAAGAGCTCCAATCTCAGTTCTTTATCCAAAATCTATAAATACAACGGTGTTAAGGATTAATCCATCGACCTATCTGAAAATTTACAACCTCTAATTCCTTCGATTGATCACTAATTTCGGAATCAAAGTTTTTAGAACAAAAAGTCAATCGATTGCTTTTCTTAAAATTCGGATGCAGTGAGATGTTTTAAATGGAAATAACGAATCAGAAAGCTTCTATGAATGATTTAGGAGCTATTTTATGTTTTGATTGCAACCTAAAAGTGTCTTAATTTTCAAAAGAGAAATCGAGTTTATATGGGAACTACACGACTGCCGCTGTGCATACTTGTATATATATATATTTTTTTTCTTTCCAATCACCACAATTATATCTGATGTTACCTCGTTTAAAAAGTTAAAAACCAAAACAAACCTTTGATTGTTATGATTAATTTGATGATTTGGGCTTTGGTCAGTCAAGTCATGGAAGGAGATGAAGAACACATAAACAGATAAGGTTATAAATATTTATGAGGGTTTTAAAACAGAATATGGGCAACAGCCCAAATGGTTCAAGGTGTTATCGGGTATTCATGAGGTCACGGGTTCAAGCCCTACAATGGTCTTTCTTTTTAGAATCCGTTTTTTTTAAGGTAGTTCCCAAAATTATTATTATTATTATTGTTATTATTATTAGTATTAAAAATTATATTATCATTAAGGTTAAAAACTTATTACTATTATGATTAAATCAATATTTTAGCATTTTTGTCATTATTAACAGAATTATTGTTATTATAAAAATTTACATTTAAAAGTAGTATTATTATTAAAAGTATCATTTTATTTGAAATTATCATTTCCAGCTTTATTAAAAATCTATCAATCTTAAAACTTGTATTTCATTAGAATTAACATTTTTAATATTATTATTATTAATATTACTATTATCATATTCAATATCTTTACTAACAAAGTTATTAATGATATTATCAAATAATTATTCTTAACATCATTATTAAATCTAAGTAATAATGTTATATCCATGATATTATATAAAAATATATTTACGACAAATAACCTAACTATATTAATATTTCTATATATAGAAAATGGAAAATTTATATAATGAAACTTATTAAATTAAAATATATTAACATATATATATAAATATGTATATAAATTACAACACCAATAATAACTTATATATATTTGTTCGATTATAATTACGTGTGTTAATATATATATGAATGATATAGGTTCTTGAATCCGAGGCCAACCCTACACATGTTCAATGATGTTATATGTATTTTTACTACAAAATATAGTATGGTGAGTATATAGTCCCTTTTAAACTTTAAATATTTTTGGGCTGAGAATACATGCGCTGTTTTTATAAATGATTTACGTTATGGACACAAGTGATCAAAAATAAATTCTATGTTGAGTTGTACCATGGCATATTTCTTTATACTTGGTGGCTATTATTTACATGAGAAATGTAAACGCGAATCCTGTTGATAGATCTATCGGGCCTGACAACCCCAACCGGGCTGGACGACCAGTTTTCAACGGTTGCACAGTACTTCGTTTCTGTATACTACATTTGGTACGGTGTAGCGATTATTTAAGGATATGCTGCGATGATTTAAATGTTAAGTATGGTTACCAAGTGCTCAACTACTTTTACATACACTTGAGAGTGTATTATGTTTAATTATATGAAATCTTGTGGTCCATAGTTATAACGCTGTTAGTATCAAACCTATATCTCACCAACTTTATGTTGACGTTTTAAAGCATGTTATTCTCAGGTACGAATTAAGTCTTCCGCTGTGCATTTGCTCATATTAAGGACATTACTTGGAGTCGATCGTCGCAATGAAACCAAATGTTGATGACTTCGTCCAGGTGGATAAGGACGGGTCTTTACATCAGGCAATGACAATATAGGTGCCGTAGTTAGCTTTTTCTTCAATAACTGAAACGCTTTCTCTTGTTCATCATTCCATTCAAATTTCTTCCCTTTATGCGTTAATGTAGTCAAGGGTTTTGCTATTCTGGAAAAGTCTTGGATGAACCTTCTGTAGTAACCAGCTAGTCCTAAAAACTGGCGTATGTGTTTCGGAGTTTTCGGGGTTTCCCACTTTTCAACAGTTTCTATCTTTGCCGGATCCACCTTAATACCTTCTTTGTTCACTATATGACCGAGGAATTGAACTTCTTCCAACCAAAATGCACACTTTGAAAACTTAGCGTACAATTCTTCCTTCCTCAATACTTCTAACACCTTTCTCAAATGTTCACCTTGTTCTTGGTCATTCTTTGAGTAAATAAGTATGTCATCAATGAAAACAATGACAAACTTGTTAAGGTATGGTCCACACACTCGGTTCATAAGGTCCATGAACACAGCTGGTGCATTAGTTAAACCAAACGGCATGACCATAAACTCGTAATGACCGTAACGTGTTCTAAAAGCAGTCTTTGGAATATCATCTTCTTTCACCCGCATTTGATGATATCCAGAACGTAAATCGATCTTCGAATAAACCAACGAGCCTTGTAGTTGATCAAATAAGTCGTCGATTCTCGGTAGTGGGTAGCGGTTCTTGATGGTAAGTTTGTTTAACTCTCGGTAGTCGATACACAACCTGAATGTACCATCTTTCTTCTTGACAAACAAAACAGGAGCTCCCCACGGTGATGTGCTTGGTCGAATGAAACCATGCTCTAAAAGTTCTTGTAATTAGCTTTGCAGTTCTTTCATCTCGCTGGGTGCGAGTCTGTAAGGAGCACGAGCTATTGGTGCAGCTCCTGGTACAAGATCTATTTGAAATTCAACGGATCGATGTGGGGGTAATCCCGGTAATTCTTTCGGAAATACATCGGGAAATTCTTTTGCAATGGGAACTTCATTGATGCTCTTTTCTTCAGTTTGTACTTTCTCGACGTGTGCTAGAACAGCATAGCAACCTTTTCTTATTAGTTTTTGTGCCTTCAAATTACTAATAAGATGTAGCTTCATGTTGCCCTTTTCTCCGTACACCATTAAGGGTTCTCCTTCTTCTCGTACAATGCGAATTGCATTTTTATAGCATACGATCTCTGCTTTCACCTTCTTCAGCCAGTCCATGCCAACTATTACATCAAAACTCCCTAACTCTACTAGTATCAAATCAATCTTAAATATTTCGCTACCCAGTTTAATTTCTCGATTCCGGCATATATTATCTGCTGAAATTAATTTACCGTTTGCTAATTCGAGTAAAAATTTACTATCCAACGGCGTCAATGGACAACTTAATTTAGCACAAAAATCTCTACTCATATAGCTTCTATCCGCACCCGAATCAAATAAAACGTAAGCAGATTTATTGTCAATAAGAAACGTACCCGTAATAAGCTCCGGGTCTTCCTGTGCTTCTGCCGCATTAATATTGAAAACTCTTCCGCGGCCTTGTCCATTCGTGTTCTCCTGGTTTGGGCAATTTCTAATAATGTGGCCCGGTTTTCCACATTTATAACAAACTACATTGGCATAACTTGCTTCGACACTACTTGCTCCGCCATTACTCGTTCCGACACCATTTGTTCCTTTCGTTCTGTTAACCCCTGGTCCGTAGACCTCACACTTCGCCGCGCTATGACCATTTCTTTTACACTTGTTGCAAAATTTGGTGCAGAACCCCGAGTGATACTTTTCACACCTTTGGCATAGCTGCTTCTGATTGTTGTTGTTGTTGTTGCGGTTGTTATTGTTGTTGGGATGATTGTTGTAGTTGCTGTTGTTGTTGTTGTTGTTGTTGGGCCGTTTGTTGTAGTTGCGATTGATGTTGCGATTGTTGGGATAATTGTTGCGATTATTATTGTAATTGCTGTTGTTGTTGTATTGGTGATTCTTATCACCGTTTTCCTCCCACTTTCTTTTGACTTGCTTCACATTGGTCTCTTCAGCAGTCTGTTCTTTAATTCTTTCCTCAATCTGGTTCACTAGTTTGTGAGCCATTCTACATGCCTGTTGTATGGAGGCGGGCTCGTGTGAACTTATATCTTCTTGGATTCTTTCCGGTAATCCTTTCACAAACGCGTCGATCTTCTCTTCCTCATCTTCGAATGCTCCCGGACACAATAGGCACAATTCTGTGAATCGTCTTTCGTACGTGGTAATATCAAATCCTTGGGTTCGTAACCCTCTAAGTTCTGTCTTGAGCTTATTGACCTCGGTTCTGGGACGGTACTTCTCGTTCATCAAGTGCTTGAATGCTGACCACGGTAGTGCGTACGCATCATCTTGTCCCACTTGCTCTAGATAGGTATTCCGCCATGTTAACGCAGAACTTGTGAAGGTATGTGTAGCGTACTTCACTTTGTCCTCTTCAGTACACTTACTTATGGTAAACACCGATTCGACCTTCTCGGTCCACCGTTTCAATCCGATCGGTCCTTCAATTCCATCAAATTTCAAAGGTTTGCAAGCAGTGAATTCTTTGTAGGTGCATCCTACACGATTTCCTGTACTGCTAGATCCAAGGTTATTGTTGGTATATAGTGCAGCCTGTACTGCGGCTATGTTTGAAGCTACAAAAGTACAGAATTCCTCTTCATTCATATTCACGGTGTGTCGAGTAGTCGGTGCCATTTCCTTCAAAATAGTCAAATGGAACAAGTTAATCATACAGAATATTAAGAGTAGTTAATAGTATTTCGTAGCATAATATGAACTCATTTATAAAAGCTTTTTCTTCATATTAGCATTTTATAAGTTTAAATTCGGGTAGTACCTATCCGTTAAGTTCATACTTAGTGGCTAATATACAATTCAACTACTACAATTCTATATGAAAAACTAATTATAATAATATTTCGCGTTCAAACTTTTATACAATATTTTACAAACTTACAATACCGCTTATTTTACATAAAGCATGAAATATAGCACACAATAACTTTGATACAAGATAGTTGTGAAGATAATTCTAGCTAGTACACAAGTCGTTCAGCAAAGGCAATAAAGACACGTAATTCATACGTCCAGAAACAAGTCATGCATTCTGGTTTTACTAGGACTACTTCCCATCCTTGGTCTTGTGGAACATAACCGTTATGGCCGTTGATAAGACAGCGTGTTGTAACGTCGTCAAAGGGACGAGGGTTACGTAATGACCAACAGTCTCGTAATAACCTAAAAACCTCATTTCTTACCCCAATTACCGACTCCGTCACTTGTGGGAACGTTTTGTTTAATAGTTGTAGCCCGATGTTATTTTTATCACTTTGGTGAGAAGCGAACATTACTAACCCGTAAGCATAGCATGCTTCTTTATGTTGCATGTTAGCCGCTTTTTCTAAATCATGAAGTCCTATATTCGGATACATTGAGTCAAAATAATTTCTTAACCCGTTGCGTAAAATAGCATTTGGGTTCCCCGCAATATATGCGTCAAAGTAAACACATCGTAACTTATGGGTTTCCCAATGTGATATCCCCCATCTTTTAAACGAAAGTCTCTTATAAACCAAGACATTCTTGGAACGTTCTTCGAATGTCTTACAAACTGATTTCGCTGTAAATAGTTGTGCCGAAGAATTCTGACCGACTCTAGACAAGATTTCATCAATCATGTCTCCGGGTAGGTCTCTTAAAATATTAGGTTGTCTATTCATTTTGTGTTTTTATACTGTAAAATAGACAGGAGTTAGATTCATAAAAAAAAAATACTTATTAATACAAGCAATTTTTACATATATCATAAAGCATAAGCACACTATATTACATATATTACACCACACGAATACAACTATCTTATTCCGACTCGCTTGTTTCTTCTTCTTCGATTTTGGTTCGTTTTGCCAAGTTTCTAGGGATATATGATGTTCCCCTAATACGAGCCGTCGTTTTCCACATTGGTTTAGAAAAACCTGGTGGTTTAGAGGTTCCCGGGTCATTGTTACAACTTAAGGACTTCGGGAGTTGACGATACATATAAAGTTCATCGGGGTTGGAATTAGATTTCTCTATTTTTATGCTCTTTCCCTTATTATTTTCTTTTGCCTTTTTAAATTCAGTTGGGGTAATTTCTATAACATCATCGGAATTCTCGTCGGAATCCGATTCATCGGAGAATTGGTAATCCTCCCAATATTTTGCTTCCTTGGCGAAAACACCATTGACCATAATTAACCTTGGTCGGTTGGTTGAGGATTTTCTTTTACTTAACCGTTTTATTATTTCCCCCACCGGTTTTATTTCCTCCTCCGGTTCCTCCTCTTCCGGTTCTGATTCTTCTTCCGGTTCCGATTCTTTTTCCGGTTCCGACTCTTCTTCCGGTTCCTCTTCGGGAACTTGTGAATCAGTCCACGAATCATTCCAATTTACATTTGACTCTTCATTATTATTAGGTGAGTCAATGGGAATTGTTCTAGAGGTAGACATCTATCACATAATATCAAACGCGTTAAGAGATTAATATATCACATAATATTCACATGTTAAAAATATATAGTTTCCAACAAAATTTGTTAAGCAATCATTTTTCAAGTAAACACGGTCGAAGTCCAGACTCACTAATGCATCCTAACAAACTCGATAAGACACACTAATGCAAAATTCTGGTTCTCTAAGACCAACGCTCGGATACCAACTAAAATGTCCCGTTCTTATTGATTAAAAACGTTCCATATTAATTGATTTCGTTGCGAGGTTTTGACCTCTATATGAGACGTTTTTCAAAGACTGCATTCATTTTTAAAACAAACCATAACCTTTATTTCATAAATAAAGGTTTAAAAAGCTTTACGTAGATTATCAAATAATGATAATCTAAAATATCCTGTTTACACACGACCATTACATAATGGTTTACAATACAAATATGTTACATCGAAATCAGTTTCTTGAATGCAGTTTTTACACAATATCATACAAACATGGACTCCAAATCTTGTCCTTATTTTAGTATGCAATAGCGGAAGCTCTTAGTATTCACCTAAGAATAAACATGCTTTAAACGTCAACGAAAATGTTGGTGAGTTATAGGTTTAACCTATATATATCAAATCGTAACAATAGACCAAAGATTTCATATTTCAATACACATCCCATACATAGAGATAAAAATCATTCATATGGTGAACACCTGGTAACCGACATTAACAAGATGCATATATAAGAATATCCCCATCATTCCGGGACACCCTTCGGATATGATATAAATTTCGAAGTACTAAAGCATCCGGTACTTTGGATGGGGTTTGTTAGGCCCAATAGAT
This sequence comes from Rutidosis leptorrhynchoides, assembly GCF_046630445.1. NCBI lineage: Eukaryota > Viridiplantae > Streptophyta > Magnoliopsida > Asterales > Asteraceae > Rutidosis > Rutidosis leptorrhynchoides. The sequence goes on from NC_092335.1 coordinate 58,538,359, forward strand.
CTATCTTTAGGATTCGCGTCAATTAGGGTGTCTGTTCCCTAATTCTTAGATTACCAGACTTAATAAAAAGGGGCATATTCGATTTCGATAATTCAACCATAGAATGTAGTTTCACGTACTTGTGTCTATTTTGTAAATCATTTATAAAACCTGCATTTATTCTCATCCCAAAAATATTAGATTTTAAAAGTGGGACTATAACTCACTTTCACAGATTTTTACTTTGTCGGGAAGTAAGACTTGGCCACTGGTTGATTCACAAACCTATAACAATATATACATATATATCAAAGTATGTTCAAAATATATTTACAACACTTTTAATATATTTTGATGTTTTAAGTTTATTAAGTCAGCTGTCCTCGTTAGTAACCTACAACTAGTTGTCCATAGTTAGATGTATAGAAATAAATCGATAAATATTATCTTGAATCAATCCACGACCCGGTGTATACGTATCTCAGTATTGATCACAACTCAAACTATATATATTTTGGAATCAACCTCATCCCTGTATAGCTAACTCCAACATTCACATATAGAGTGTCTATGGTTGTTCCGAAATATATATAGATGTGTCGACATGATAGGTCGAAACATTGTATACGTGTCTATGGTATCTCAAGATTACATAATATACAATACAAGTTAATTAAGTTATGGTTGGAATAGATTTGTTACCAATTTTCACGTAGCTAAAATGCGAAAAATTATCCAATCTTGTTTTACCCATAACTTCTTCATTTTAAATCCGTTTTGAGTGAATCAAATTGCTATGGTTTCATATTGAACTCTATTTTATGAATCTAAACACAAAAAAGTATAGGTTTATAGTCGGAAAATAAGTTACAAGTCGTTTTTGTAAAGGTAGTCATTTCAGTCGAAAGAACGACGTCTAGATGACCATTTTAGAAAACATACTTCCACTTTGAGTTTAACCATAATTTTTGGATATAGTTTCATGTTCATAATAAAAATCATTTTCTCAGAATAACAACTTTTAAATCAAAGTTTATCATAGTTTTTAATTAACTAACCCAAAACAGCCCGCGGTGTTACTGCGACGGCGTAAATTCGGTTTTACGGTGTTTTTCGTGTTTCCATGTTTTAAATCATTAAGTTAGCATATCATATAGATATAGAACATGTGTTTAGTTGATTTTAAAAGTCAAGTTAGAAGGATTAACTTTTATTTGTGAACAAGTTTAGAATTAACTAAACTATGTTCTAGTGATTACAAGTTTAAACCTTCGAATAAGATAGCTTTATATGTATGAATCAAATGATGTTATGAACATCATTACTACCTCAAGTTTCTTGGATAAACCTACTGGAAATGAGAAAAATAGATCTAGCTTCAAAGGATCCTTGGATGGCTTGAAAGTTCTTGAAGCAGAATCATGACACGAAAACAATTTCAAGTAAGATTTTCACTCGAAATAAGATTGTTATAGTTATAGAAATTGAATTAAAGTTTGAATATGATTATTACCTTGTATTAGAAAGATAACCTACTATAAGTAACAAAGGTTTCTTGATCTTGGATGATTACTTGGAATGGATTTAGAAAACTTGGAAGTAAACTTGCAATCTTGGAAGTATTCTTGATTTTATGAAACTAGAACTTTTGGAATTTATGAAGAACACTTAGAACTTGAAGATAGAACTTGAGAGAGATCAATTAGATGAAGAAAATTGAAGAATGAAAGTGTTTGTAGGTGTTTTTGGTCGTTGGTGTATGGATTAGATATAAAGGATATGTAATTTTGTTTTCATGTAAATAAGTCATGAATGATTACTCATATTTTTGTAATTTTATGAGATATTTCATGCTAGTTGCCAAATGATGGTTCCCACATGTGTTAGGTGACTCACATGGGCTGCTAAGAGCTGATCATTGGAGTGTATATACCAATATTACATACATCTAAAAGCTGTGTATTGTACGAGTACGAATACGGGTGCATACGAGTAGAATTTTTGATGAAACTGAACGAGGATGTAATTGTAAGCATTTTTGTTAAGTAGAAGTATTTTGATAAGTGTCTTGAAGTCTTTCAAAAGTGTATGAATACATATTAAAACACTACATGTATATACATTTTAACTGAGTCGTTAAGTCATCGTTAGTCGTTACATGTAAATGTTGTTTTGAAACCTTTAGGTTAACGATCTTGTTGAATGTTGTTAACCCATTATTTATTATAACAAATGAGATGTTAAATTGTTATATTATCATTATATTATGATATATAATATATCTTAGTATGATATATATACAGTTAAATGCCGTTACAACGATAATCGTTACATATATGTCTCGTTTCGAAATCATTAAGTTAGTAGTCTTATTTTTACATATGTATTTCATTGTTAATACACTTAATAATATATTTACTTATCATTTAACATAATTAACCAAGTGTATCAATATCTTAATATGATTCATATGTACCTAGTAAGACGTTGTTATAACGATAATCGTTATATATATATCGTTTTCGAGTTTCTTAAATTAGTAGTCTCATTTTTATGTATATAACTCATTGTTAAAATACCTAATGAGATACATACTTATAATAAAATCATGTTAACTATATATATAACCATATATATGTCATCTTATAGTTTTTACAAGTTTTAACGTTCGTGAATCACCGGTCAACTTGGGTGGTCAATTGTCTATATGAAACCTATTTCAATTAATCAAGTCTTAACAAGTTTGATTGCTTAACATGTTGGAAACACTTAATCATGTAAATAACAATTTCATTTAATATATATATAAACATGGAAAAGTTCGGGTCACTACATCAACCGTAAGAACGGTGGTTGCATAGCATGGTCAAAGACAGGACCTTGTGCCAGACCGAAAAACCATAAGGGTGAGCTTTACTATTGCTCCTACCAAGGATAGTAATTGCATCCGATACGTTATAGACCATAATTAAAAGCATGTCAGGGGACATTGCCTTAACAGTTGCTTGTTCAAAGCTTTCCTTTACAACCGGACGGTAGTTTATCGAAAGGTAATATACGGAGCAAGTATACTGGACGTGTTGTTTTCCCAATACAAGGTTAGCAAGTGGGTGACACAAAACCACAAGTTTTGAGCTAAAGTTTTCAAATCTGAAACCCACCAAACCCACAAAAACAATTTACAAACACCGGAAAAGGGTTATTCTGGAAAACTTATCTAGGGTAAAAGCTAGATTTAATTTTCAAAAGATCAAATATTTTCATAAAGATCCAATTTCCTTAATGGATCTAAATTTTTATAGTCATGTGGGATTGTAAACCACATCGTTACTACCATTGTTTATACCGACGTATAGAAATCACTGATGTACAAAGTGTGAAGAATAAAGAAGTGATTCTAGTATTTCAAGACTATATTGCTTGAGGACAAGCAACGCTCAAGTGTGGGAATATTTGATAATGCTAAAAATGAACATATATTTCATAGCATTATCCCTTAAGAAAGACAAGCTTTTAGTTGCAATTGTTCTATTTACAAGTGATATTCGTTTAAATAATAAAAGGTGAAGACAAAAGACAGATTCGACGAATTGAAGACGCAAAAGACCAAAAAGCTCAAAAGTACAAAATACAATCAAAGTGGTTCCAATTATTGATAAGAAACGTCTCAAAATTACAAGAGTACAAGAAGCAAAACGCAAAGTACAAGATATTAAATTGTACGCAAGGACGTTCAAAAATCCGGAACCGGGACCAGAGTCAACTCTCAACGCTCGACGCAACGGACTAAAAATTACAAGTCAACTATGCACATAAATATAATATAATATATAAATAATTCTTAAAATTATTTATATATTATATATATTTAATTAAAACCGTCGGCAGAAGAAAACAACAACATGTGAGCCTCCCCAGCTGGCCATGCGATCGCATGGCCTTGAAGAGCAAAGCTCATGCGATCGCATGAGCCCCTTTTTCAGCTCACAGGCCTATAAATTTCGAGCTTTGGTTCATCATAATCCATCAATCTTTTTCTCCTCATTCATCATACGATATATATATATATATATATATATATATATATATATATATATATATATATATATATATATATATATATATATATATATATATTATATTTTAATTTTAATTTCTAATAATAAGGGTATGTTAGCGAATGTTGTAAGGGTGTAAGTCGAAATTCTGTCCGTGTAACGCTACGCTATTTTTAATCATTGTAAGTTATGTTCAACCTTTTTACATTAATGTCTCGTAGCTAAGTTATTATTATGCTTATTTAATACCGAAGTAATCATGATGTTGGGCTAAATATTTAAATTTGGGTAATTGGGCTTTGTACCATAATTGGGGTTTGGACAAAAGAACGACACTTGTGGAAATTAGACTATGGGCTATTAATGGGCTTTATATTTGTTTAACTAAATGATAGTTTGTTAATTTTAATATAAAGATTTACAATTGGACGTCCCTATAAATAACCATATACACTCGATCGGACACGATGGGCGGGATATTTATATGTACGAATAATCGTTCATTTAACCGGACACGGGAATGGATTAATAGTCTATGGAATTATTAAAACAGGGGTGAAATTATGTACAAAGACACTTGGCATAATTGATAACAAAGTATTAAAACCTTGGATTACACGCAGTCGATATCCTGGTGTAATTATTAAACAAAGTATTAAGACCTTGTTACAGTTTAAGTCCCCAATTAGTTGGAATATTTGACTTCGGGTATAAGGATAATTTGACGAGGACACTCGCACTTTATATTTATGACTGATGGACTGTTATGGACAAAAACCAGACGGACATATTAAATAATCCAGGACAAAGGACAATTAACCCATGGGAATAAACTAAAATCAACACGTCAAACATCATGATTACGGAAGTTTAAATAAGCATAATTCCTTTATTTTCATATTTAATTGCACTTCTAATTATTGCACTTTTATTTATTGTTATTGTATTTAATTGCACTTTTATTTATTGTCATTGTATTTAATTGCACTTTTAATTTTCGTACTCTTTAAATATCGTAATTTTATTTTATCGCACTTTTATTTATCGCAATTTCATTATCGTTATTTACTTTACGCTTTAAATTAAGTCTTTTATTTATTTAATATTTTACATTAGGTTTTAACTGCGACTAAAGTTTTAAAAATTGACAAACCGGTCATTAAACGGTAAAAAACCCCTTTTTATAATAATAATATTACTTATATATATATATTTGTATTTTTATAAATTAAAACTAATATAGCGCTAAGCTTGTTTAAGTGTATCCCTGTGGAAGGAACCGGACTTACTAAAAACTACACTACTGTACGATTAGGTACACTGCCTATAAGTGTTGTAACAAGGTTTAGGTATATCCATTCTATAAATAAATAAAAATCTTGTGTAAAATTGTATCGTATTTAATAGTTTTTCCTAGTAAAATATAAGTTATTTCATATACACCTCTACGCACATCACATGGCTAAAACCAAAATCACAAATAAATAAAGGAAAGAATTCATTATTTATGTCAAAGAAATCAACCTAAATAAATAAGCAATAGCGGATGATGAACGGATTGAAGGTTGAATCTAGAATGATTGAAGTGATTGAATGACCTTGGAGTTCTCCAAACATCACCAAAAATCGCTCAAAAACTGTTCAATTCGTCTGGATGGAAGAATGATAAATTAGGGTATTTTTCGGGCCTTTTATACCTACCAAAATTACCTGAACCGACAGACGGTCGCGCCGCGGCAATGATGGTCCCGCCGCGACATAACACACAAAATGGAACCCCTTTTAAACCAACTTCTGATATGGAAAATAGCCAAACGTCGCGTCGCGGACACATTTGCCGAGCCGCGACAATCAACATAAACTGATTCCTTCGTCTCTTTTGCTCTCTTTTAATACTAATAATAACTTAAAACCAAACTACCCGATATTTACTTAACATTTCTAACCCAGGAGCACCAATAATAATAATCGATTACCAACATGCCTCAAAAACTCCATAAAACACCACTTTTCAACAATTAGCCCTTCAAACTTGGACGTTCTCAATATCATCAAAATAAACACCAAACCGTATCCGAACGGACTAAATTATGATCGATATCGCTAAGGAAAACGTGTATAAAATATGCGATATCAGTAACCATACTTAACAATTAATGTGGCATATTCCCTTTATTATGAAATCTCCCTACACTGTATCAAGTGTAGTAAAATCGAAGTACTATACAACCGTTTACGATACTAGAGCGACTAGCCCGGTTGGGCTGGTCAAACCCGATAGATCTATCAATAGGATTCGCGCTTACATGTTCTTCCAACATATAAATATTAGTTACCAAGCTATTAGGGAAGATATGCAAAGTGGTACAACTCAACGTAGAATATATTTTAAGTACTTGTGTCTATTTCGTCAAACATAAAAGCAGCGCATGTATTCTCAGCCTAAAAATATATATTGTAAAAGCAATTAAAAAGGGAGCAAATGAAACTCACCATACTGTATTTTGTAGTAAAAATACATATGACGTCATTTAACAAGTGTAGGGTTGACCTCGGATTTACGAACCTATATCAATTATTGATATATCAAATAATATTAACACATATAATAAATGTGTAAAATAGTAAAACAAGTTTTATATATTATACTTGTTATATTTAATAAGTTATATGTTTTATGTAAGTATTTTTAGTATTAACTTATTATAATTTATTATTTACCTATATAGCAAATACTCTTTAGTTAATTTAGTAAAACTATTATGTAATATCATTTAGTAAAATATATTAATATTGTAAATATGTTATAAATGTTATACATTAATGTTTTATATATAATATAAAGTATTAAAATATAATAGTATATAATATGATTATGATATACATAGTAATTATATTTTTATAGAAATAATATTTGTTTGTTATAATTAATAATAATAATGGAAATAAAATAATAATAATAATAATAATAATAATAATAATAATAATAATAATAATAATAATAATAATAATAATAATAATAATAATAATAATAATGATTATGAAAACTACCTTTAAAGCTTAAAAATAATAAATCGCCCGAGCCGGGACTCGAACTCGAGACCTCTCGCCCACCCATAACACCTTGAACCATTGGACTGTGATCCGTTTTTCTGTTCTAATAGACTCGCCATAATTTATAACCCGTATACATATCAGTTTCAATTCTTTCTTCTTCTTAATAACTTAATCGACTTCCTCAACCTTTTAACATATCATTATTGACATAATATTCTAATTATCATCTCCGTTTTCTATCATTCCCATAATGATGTAATCATTATCATCTAATAACCATCATCGTCATCATTATATCATTCGTGCCATCATAACCCACAATTCATTCATTTTTGTATCACCACCTCGTCTCAAACCTTGTTGGGCCATAAAAGTATTTGGACTTAAATTAATCTATGTTGGGTTATAATGATTAATGAGCTAGAAGAAAATAACACAATGGATGTCCGTAGCATTTTCTATTTCCCTTTTCTTTTCTTTGTAAACGTGTGGAGTATTCGTAGGGTAAACGTCGGTAGAAAAATAAATATCGAATAGAATAGATAATGGATGAAGTTAGCTGTCCACTTACTCAATAAAGGATATTGATTTCATTCACTTTTTGCTGTACCGAATATAATAACATCAAGTGGGTTGTTTGTTTGAGAATTTCGACCATCAACTTCCCACTAGCTCCTTATGCACGTTGCAATATATAAATCAGTGTTGGTAACTTTTTAAATGGTGAACCTATATCAATTATTTCACTTCGTGATAGCTTAAACAGAAGACGAGTTTATAGTGGCCTGACTTGATCGAAACAGAAACCATGGTGTTTGATTTATGGTGTTGGTGATTGCCATGATAAAATTGAAGGAAGAAGAAAAATATAGAGAGGGAGAGAGAGAGAGAGTGAAGATGGTGTTTAAGTGTTGATCATGTGCTTGTTTCGAAAGGGTGCAGCTGTGATGTGGCCATCGGTACCTCATGAGAAGAAAAATAAAGTGGGTTTGCACCCGGTTCCCATCGAGCTTGTTTTGGTCGATCATAGAAGGAAAAGATAAAGAGGAGAGAGAGATAGAAAGAGGTTGATGATGGTGGCTGCAGTAATGACACAATGATGATGGTGTTCGTTGTTGCGTTTAGCTGAATGGTGGATCGTGGCTCATTGATATGGAGAATGTGTTCTTGGTTTACAGTTTCAGACGACAATAGAAAAAAATAAAAAGAAGGAAAAAAATGGATGTATATCTCTAACAGAAATTTGTCTAGTAATATGACTAATTCGATTCGATTTATAATCCTAATCTGGCAGACAAATTAAATAGAACTGATAGCTACATCAAACAGATTTTGTTTGATAGTTGTTAATGTGATATGGAATTCGAATGTAGAACAGTTAAAGTAGGAATCATGAGTAGTAAGTAAACTAATTTGATTGTGATAGATAAATATAAATATTACGCATTATATCAGTACCATATATATCTGCTTTTTATATAATTGTATTCATTTATATTATCTGTTATTATATTTATCCGTATATTTATATAGTTTATATATATGTTTTTTATATATATATTTTTTTATATATATGAAATCTATATATATCAGTATGATATATCTATATATCTATTAAATTAGTGATATTAGTATTTTATATGAGCTCATACAACTTTAATATTTAACCTTAATATTAATAATAATAACAAAACTAATAACAATAATAATTAATAGTTAAAATAATAATATTAATGATATTAAGATCATAATAATACTAATAATAATAAAATGATAATTTTAGTAATCAAGTTAATAATACTTTTAATAATCCTAATAACAATTAAATTTATAATGATACTAATAATGATCATAATAATAAAGATTATAGTTTTATTATAATAATAATGATATTAACATTGATAAATTTAATATTAATAATAACAATAACATAACATATCAAATGTATAAATTTTTGTTTAATATTTGTAGTAATATTAATAGTACTGATAATAACATTTATAATAATACTATAACAACTAGAATTAACTTGCATTTATATTTTTCATATTAATATTACAATTTATTACTTATGTAAGATTTATTAATTGTATAATATAAAAATTAATATTTATACACTATATATATATATATATATATATATATATATATATATATATATATATATATATATATATATATATATATATATATATATATATAGACTCATTGTAATAACAACTTAATTACTTTGTGTAATCCTTTTTCATTTCTAATTCAAATGATTAAATTGTATTTTATTAATTTCCATTATCACATACACTTTTATTTATATTTATATATATACCTATTTATTTACAACCATTGTTCGTGAATCCTCGGAAATAGTCAAAGGTTAAATGAATATATTAAAACAGTTAAAAAAAATTTGAGACTCAACATTATAGACTTTACTTATCGTGTCGAGATCACATAAAGATTAAGTTTAAATTTGGTCGAAAATTTTCGGGTCGTCACAGTGGTGCTAGACTGCTAGCGATAAAAGGAAGTGAAAATGGTGATTTGTGATGGTTGTAGATTTTCGGTGAATGTAATAGTCACAAAAGTAAGTAAAGTTGGTGGTGGCTTGCGATGGTTTCTTCACATGTTTAGATTAATGAGTTTACTGATCAATCCTATATTAAGAAGTTACTTAATTAAGGATTGAGTGCAATGATAAAGATGGAGTGCAATAATAATTAATAGTTAAAATAATAATATTAATGATATTAAGATCATAATAATACTAATAATAATAAAATGATAATTTTAGTAATCAAGTTAATAACACTTTTAATAATCCTAATAACAATTAAATTTATAATGATACTAATAATGATCATAATAATAAAGATTATAGTTTTATTATAATAATAATGATATTAACATTGATAAATTTAATATTAATAATAACAATAACATAACATATCAAATGTATAAATTTTTGTTTAATATTTGTAGTAATATTAATAGTACTGATAATAACATTTATAATAATACTATAACAACTAGAATTAACTTGCATTTATATTTTTCATATTAATATTACAATTTATTACTTATGTAAGATTTATTAATTGTATAATATAAAAATTAATATTTATACACTATATATATATATATATATATATATATATATATATATATATATATATATATATATATATATATATATATATATATATATATATATATATATATATATATATATATATAGACTCATTGTAATAACAACTTAATTACTTTGTATAATCCTTTTTCATTTCTAATTCAAATGATTAAATTGTATTTTATTAATTTACTTTATCACATACACTTTTATTTATATTTATATATATACCTATTTATTTACAACCATTGTTCGTGAATCCTCGGAAATAGTCAAAGGTTAAATGAATATATTAAAACAGTTAAAAAAAATTTGAGACTCAACATTATAGACTTTATTTATCGTGTCGAGATCACATAAAGATTAAGTTTAAATTTGGTCAAAAATTTTCGGGTCGTCACAGTGGTGCTAGACTGCTAGCGATAAAAGGAAGTGAAAATGGTGATTTGTGATGGTTGTAGATTTTCGGTGAATGTAATAGTCACAAAAGTAAGTAAAGTTGGTGGTGGCTTGCGATGGTTTCTTCACATGTTTAGATTAATGAGTTTACTGATCAATCCTATATTAAGAAGTTACTTAATTAAGGATTGAGTGCAATGATAAAGATGGAGAATGGGATGTTTGATGATTATTTTAGGCCCTGATGATCGTCTTTCACTTTTCAATCAAGTGATCAACCACCCCGACCCGGTCTTGATTGTTAATTAGCATGATTCACCTTAACTCGATGTAAATCTTCCTTGGGCAAAGTCACAAGTAAAAATTACAAAGGTCTGGGCAAATGGCAGAGAATCAACTACCTATAAATGAGAGGCCAAACTCTCTATTTATAGTATTCAAAATATTCGCGGCATGCGGATTTAACTGCTGTTCGCGATAACTTAGCGAAGATAACCCGCAGTCTTTTATTAATGCGCCATTATCCGCAGACTTATCTTTCAGCGGATATGTCAAGCCTTTGTGAATATACTTCGCATAGCTTCTGCTTTTAGCCTTTAGCAATTGAAATATACATATACAATACTATGTATATGATCAAGTCCCCCCAGATTATTATGATACATTTTGTACAACGAATGTATCATGATAAACTCTAAAATTAAAATTCACAGTTTTTTATGGTTTGCAAATCACATTGAAACATTTCGCTATGCCTTTGTTACCGTTAGATTAAACAAAGTTACCGTTTCTATCCGTTGGCGAAAATACTACCGTTTAATGATCATGATGGATACTTAATCATAATCAATTATCATTCCTATCTCACCTTTATATATAGCAGTGTTAATAACCACCAAATTCTCACTTGTAACTCGAAACCGTTGCAGTTACTCAAAGTTTCAAACAATCTTCGCAACTTTTACATCACTCCCAACTTTTTAGCATCAAAAATAAAAATCGACGAAGTTGATAGCAAAATCAACCCAAAAACCTTGATTATGAAGCTGCTTACAAGCCCGGAGACTAAATCGACAGCATCGTCTGGCAAAGAGAAGCGGACGATTCCTATTGTCGATTTAACTTCTAAATTTCCTCTTGTGAAACCAGGCTCCACTAAGCAACCCTACCAGACGCCCCCGTCATCTCAAAGAAAAAGGCTAAAACAGCGAGAAACCACACTTTTTGATAACATAGTAACATCAGACTACGAGTCTGAACAACAGATGGGTAAGCCATAAAATATTGCACCCTTATCATAGCAATTGTGTTTATTATGTGTTTTTGCTAATTCATAATTTGTTATCGCAGGTGACTCAACCGGTGACCCAATCTTCCCCAGTCCTAACACTGCCGCACAAATTACTGAGCTATTCCGCACTCCCCCCAACTCCTATGGGGTGAGAGTTGACGGATTATCAGGTTATACCTGTACTTCATCTGTTGCGGCGTTAGATCAACGCCATCAGATGAAGTTGGCAATTCCTAACGAGCTTCGCCATGAGTTCGCGACGCTTTCCGCACCTGAAGCACACAATTGCTTTGTGCAGAACTTCTACATGGCATTCAACTCCGCGTACGATATGATATGCCACCAAGAACAATTCTTCAATGTTCTTGAGGCTGAAAAGGCCAAATATCTTACTGAGAAAGTCAAAGTTGCAGACTGCAAAAAGCACTGTTCTGACCTTGCTGCGGAATTAACTACCGCAAAAGCTGCTACTGAAGGGCTAAAGTAACAACTTTCTGACTCAGCAGATAAAGAAAGTAACATTCAAGCATCTGTTAAAGCATTAATGGAGGAGGTTGCATGAAATGTCCCGTTCATATTGATTATAAACGTTCCATATTAATTGATTTCATTGCGAGGTTTTGACCTCTATATGAGACGTTTTTCAAAGACTGCATTCATTTTTAAAACAACCATAACCTTTATTTTATCAATAAAGGTTTTAAAAAATTACGTAGATTATCAAATAATGATAATCTAAAATGTACTGTTTACATAATGGTTTACAATAGAAATATATTACATCGACATATGTTTCTTGAATGCAGTTTTTACACAATACCATACAAACATGGACTCCAAATCTTATCCTTATTTTAGTATGCAACAGCGGAAGCTCTTAGTATTCACCTGAGAATAAACATGCTTTAAACGTCAACAAAAATGTTGGTGAGTTATAGGTTTAACCTATATATATCAAATCGTAACAATAGACCACAAGATTTCATATTTCAATACACATCCCATACATAGAGATAAAAATCATTCATATGGTGAACACCTGGTAACCGACATTAACAAGATGCATATATAAGAATATCCCCATCATTCCGTGACACCCTTCGGATATGATATAATTTTCGAAGTACTAAAGCATTCGGTACTTTGGATGGGGTTTTTTAGGCCCAATAGATCTATCTTTAGGATTCGCGTCAATTAGTGTGTCTGTTCCCTAATTCTTAGATTACCAGACTTAATAAAAAGGGGCATATTCGATTTCGATAATTCAACCATAGAATGTAGTTTCACGTACTTGTGTCTATTTTGTAAATCATTTATAAAACCTGCATGTATTCTCATCCCAAAAATATTAGATTTTAAAAGTGGGACTATAACTCACTTTCACAGATATTTCTTTCCTCGGAAATAAGACTTGGCCACGGATCGATTCACGAACCTATACAAATATGTACATATATATCAAAGTATGATCAAAATATAATTACAACCATTTTTATTATGTTTTAAAGATTTGAGTGTATTAAGTCAGCTGTCCTCGTTAGTAGCCTACAACTAGTTGTCCACAGTTAGATGTACAGAAATAAATCGATATATATATTATCTTGAATCAATCCACGACCCAGTGTATACACGTCTCAGGCTAGATCACAACTCAAAGTATATATATTTTTGGAATCAACCTCAACCCTGTATAGCTAACTCTAACATTACTGCATATAGAGTGTCTATGGTTGTTCCAAATAATATATATACATGGGTCGATATGATATGTCAAAACATTTGCATACGTGTCTATGGTATCCCAAGATTACATAATATATTAGAATACATGTATAATACAATATAAGTTAGCTAGGATATGATTTGTATAGATTTGTTAAACATTTCCCGTAGCTAAAAAGATCAAAAATATTCAATCTTGTTTTACCCATAACTTCTTCATTTTAAATCCGTTTTATGTGAATCAAATTGCTATGGTTTCATATTGAACTCTATTTTATGAATATAAACAGAAAAATTATAGGTTTATAGTCGGAAATATAAGTTACAAGTCGTTTTTGTAAAGGTAGTCATTTCAATCGAAAGAACGACGTCTAGATGACCATTTTAGAAAACATACTTTCACTTTGAGTTTAACCTTGATTTTTGGATATAGTTTCATATTCATATGAAAAATCGTTTTTCCAGAAGAACAAATTTTAAATCAAAGTTTATCATAGTTTTTAATTATCCAAACCAAAACAGCCTCCGGTTTCACTACGACGGCGTATATCCGATTTTATGGTGTTCATCGTGTTTCCAGGTTTTAAATCATTAAGTTAGCATATCATATAGATATAGAACATGTGTTTAGTTGATTTTAAAAGTCAAGTTAGAAGGATTAACTTTTGTTTGCGAACAAGTTTAGAATTAACTAAACTATGTTCTAGTGATTACAAGTTTAAACCTTCGAATAAGATAGCTTTATATGTATGAATCGAATGATGTTATGAACATCATTACTACCTCAAATTTTCTGGATAAAGCTACTATAAATGAGAAAAATGGATCTAGATTCAAAGGATCCTTGGATGGCTTGAAAGTTCTTGAAGCAGAATCATGACACGTAAACAGTTCAAGTAAGATTTACACTCGAAATAAGATTGTTATAGTTGTAGAAATTGAATCAAAGTTTGAATATGAATATTACCTTGAATTAGAAAGATAACCTACTGTAAATAACAAAGGTTTCTTGATCTTAGATGATTACTTGGAATGGATTAGAAAGCTTGGAAGTAGACTTGCAAACTTGGAAGTATTCTTGATTTTTATGAAACTATACTTATGGAATTTATGAAGAACACTTAGAAATTGAAGATGGAACTTGAGAGAGATCAATTAGATGAAGAAAATTGAAGAATGAAAGTGTTTGTAGGTGTTTTTGGTCGTTGGTATATGGATTAGATATAAAGGATATGTAATTTTGTTTTCATGTAAATAAGTCATGAATGATTACTCATATTTTTGTAATTTTATGAGATATTTCATGCTAGTTGTCAAATGATGGTTCCCACATGTGTTAGGTGACTCACAAGGGCTGCTAAGAGCTGATCATTGGAGTGTATATACCAATAGTACATACATCTAAAAGCTGTGTATTGTACGAGTACGAATACGGGTACATACGAGTAGAATTGTTGATGAAACTGAACGAGGATGTAATTGTAAGTATTTTTATTAAGTAGAAGTATTTTGATAAGTGTCTTGAAGTCTTTCAAAAGTTTATGAATACATATTAAAACACTACATGTATATACATTTTAACTGAGTCGTTAAGTCATCGTTAGTCGTTACATGTAAATGTTGTTTTGAAACCTTTAGGTTAACGATCTTGTTAAATGTTGTTAACTCATTGTTTATTATATCAAATGAGATGTTAAATTGTTACATTATCATGATATTATGATATATAATATATCTTAGTATGATATATATACAGTTAAATGTCGTTACAACGATAATTGTTACATATATGTCTCGTTTCGAAATCATTAAGTTATTAGTCTTATTTTTACATATGTAGTTCATTGTTAATACACTTAATGATATATTTACTTATCATTTAACATAATTCACCAAGTGTATCAATATCTTAATATGATTCATATGTACCTAGTAAGACGTTGTTATAACGATAATCGTTATATATATCGTTTTCGAGTTTCTTAATTTAATAGTCTCATTTTTATGTATATAACTCATTGTTAAAATACCTAATGAGATACATATTATAATAAAATAATGTTAACTATATATATAACCATATATATGTCATCGTATAGTTTTTACAAGTTTTAACGTTCGTGAATCACCGGTCAACTTGGGTGGTCATTTGTCTATATGAAACCTATTCCAATTAATCAAGTCTTAACAAGTTTGATTGCTTAACATGTTGGAAACACTTAATCATATAAATATCAATTTCATTTAATATATATAAACATGAAAAAGTTCGGGTCACTACATTGCAAAGCTGACATCAGAGCGAGATAGCGCTCTAACCGCTAAATCCTCCGCAGTGCTGGAGTTTACAAAGCTTCGCCAACATCTGCCCGAGTTGTCAAGGAAAATCCTCAACTCGCATCTTGTTTCTGCAAAATTTTCAAACTATGCGGCTGCGCTACAATTGCGCGAGAGGGTGGAATTTATGGACCAGATTGCCACCCACTACCCTTTGCCAGAGCCGCTACCGTCTGAGATAGGTGACTGCTTATGTTCTATAACAGACGCTTCGTCAGCGTTTGCTGCCGCCAGGGAAAACATAGCGGAAATTCCTATCCCTAAGATAACGGCGATAAGCGAGCAGGATGATGCCATTGCAGATGACATCATCAAGCTTGACTTATCAAAGGAATGATATTTTATCTTGTAAAAATAGTGCGCAGCTATCTCTGCATTGTTATTAATAAAAATTTTTGCTGTTTATTTTTTCGCAAGTACTTATATTTATATAGCGCTTTGTCAATAATATTCATAACACGGACTTGTCCTTTGCAATTTCCAACTTTTATTATCGTGCACATAATAAGTATGTACTTTTGTGAAACAATCTGTATCTGTATATATTTATACATTATGAATCTTCTAAGTCCGATAAAACGATCCTTAGGCAATTAATTAGCACCGCGAAGCATCTAAGTATGGAAAAATCGAATACTTAGGAAATTAACTTCCTTTCGCGATAATTAGTTTCTGTGTAAGTGGGCAATTTCATCACTACACGACTTAGCCTTCGCGAAACATACCAGCACATTTAAACCAAGCATTGTAAAATGTTCTATGAACTGTAAACACGCCGCGAAGTATTATTAATTTCACCAATATAAACAAACTTATCGCGTATTTTTACAAGTGTTTATTCAACATATTCTTGCAAGTGTGATCAAGACTTGTAAAAATTAAAATAAAAACACAGAAAAATAGCAACTGCAGGCTTTACATCTTATTTTGCACTTTGAATATATATGTGCATTGACCAACACTTGATATTTGCAAAGTTATGCATAATATCGCTTTAATAAAGCAGCATGCCACGCATTAGGGAGAGTTCGCCCTTCTATGTCTGCGAGTTTATATGATCCTGCCGCATTAATTGCCACAACTTGATAAGGACCTTCCCAGTTAGGTCCTAATTTACCAAGTTTTTCTGCTCTACTCACATTATTATTTCGCAATACCCATTCGCCTACATCAAAAGACAATGCGCACACTCTTTTGTTGTAATACTTTGCGATTTGCTGTTTATTATTTACCTCCCTAATAGCAGCCATTAACCTTCGCTCTTTAACTAAATTCAAATTTTCGCATAAGGCCTCGCCATTTGCTTCCTCATCAAAGTTAGCAACTCTATGCGTTGGCACAAGAATTTCAGCGGGTATTACTGCTTCAGAGCCATATACTAAACTAAAAGGTGTTTCCCCTGTGCTCATTTTGAAAGTAGTGCTATGCGCCCATAATACATTGGGTAGCTCTTCCACCCAACCAGTTCGCTTTTCATATAATCGCTTTTTAATACCACTCACAATGTCGCGATTAGTGTGACGACCCGGGAATTTCCGACCAAATTTAAACTTGATCTTTATATGTTTCCGACACGATAAACAAAGTCTGTAATATTGAATCTCAAAATTTTTGAACTACTTTTATATATTTAATTACCCCTCGACTGCTCTCGACGATTCACGAACAATTGCGTATAAATAAATATGTAAATATATATATATATATATATATATATATATATATATATATATATATATATATATATAAGTGTATATATATAATAATTTGAGTTAATAGAATGCACCTTTATTAATTGAATTAAAAATGTAAAATAATAAACAGAATAATTAAGTATTATTAAAAAGAATAAATATATATAATTCTTATTAATAATTATAATTATAAAATATAAATGTATAAATACTAAGTATAAATGCTATATAATTATCAAATATTGCATAATTAATAAATTGTACTATTAATATTGATACAAGGTAATTGTAAGATAAATATTGTTGTTATACTAATATTATTATTACTTTCATCATTATTATTGAAATAAGTAATTAATATTAATAATAATATCAATGTTATTAATGTTACCCTATATGAAATTTGATACATTTAATTTAGTATATTATTAATATTAATATCATTATTATTATTATTATAATTAATAGTAAAAATAATAATTTTAATTTTTAATAGAGTAATATTACCATTATCACTAAAAATCATTATAAATATCATTATTACTATAAAAATACAAATTAGTATTATTATCATGAATAATTATTTTTAATATCATTAGTATTATTTATTAATTTTATAGATATTATAAATATAATTATTAGTATTATTATTAATATTAATAGATTTAGCATTAATATTTATTTACTATAAATTAAACTTAGATAAACACAAAATCTGTTTAAGATCGTTATCAATACTATTTAGGGTGTCTGCTTGATTGAAATCTTCAAACCAATTAGTCAAATTCTGTTAGAAATCAAATCAACTTTTATTATTTTTTTTATTTTGTCCTGGTTGTCTGCTACGCTTGAAAATCAATGCTCATTGTCAATATAAAACAAAACTCAATCATATCAATTGTACTACTGCCATTATTCGATTACTATCAATAAAAAACGCCCTAGCCTTTCTGAAATTCGGAATTGAAAAACAAAAAACTCAAGAAAAAGTTCAAACTCCCCTGTTCTGAGTTCATTTTGTCAAATGTTTGATTTTGATTGAAATTTCAAAATGTAATATTGCAATGTTGTTAGAGATCCTTTATTAAAACTATCTGCAAAAGCTCAACTTCTAATTCGTTATATCGAATTCGAATTTCGGAGTCAAAGTTTTAGTTTTTAAAAGTCAAACATGTGTTCATCAATGAAATTCAAATTTTTATTTATGTTTCAAGTCCAATTAATGACTCCATTAGTTTCTATATATGTATATCAAACTATTTCGTGTTATAATCTTTATCAATAACATATTAAAAATCGAAAATCATTATTTTTTTTGTGTTTAGGTTCGCTGCACAGCAGCCGTATGCTTCTTCTTTTTATTATTTTTTTCTTCTTTCATTTAAATACTAACTAATTGTTTTTAAACCTATTTTTAATCTTAAAACAAATTAGTAAATTTATTTTAATCGACTTTGATTTTCCTGGTTCGATTTAATCTTGATAATGGTGGAAGAATAAGTTAGAACGCGAAGTTAAGTTAAATAAATATAGTATTCGATATTATTCAGAAAAAATAGATTTAGCAGAATGGTTTATTTGTGTGTCGGGGTAACGAGAGGTCCCAGATTCGAATCCGGGCAGGAGCGTATTCTTTTTTAGAGGGCCTATTTCTTGAGGTAGTGACTTATTATTATTATTATTATTATTATTATTATTATTATTATTATTATTATTATTATTATTATTATTATTATTATTATTATCATCATTTATGTTATTATTGTTGTGTCAATTATTATTATCACTAAAATTAATATTATGAGTATTTTTAACATAACTAATATTATTATCATCATCATTATTATGATAATTGTTATTACTTATAATATTTAGAAATATCATTATTATTAATCAAATTAAGAGTATTATCATTATCGTTAGCATTAGTATAAGTATTATAATTACAATTAGGATTATTATTATTATTATTATTGCTATTGTTAGTATTATAATTATTATTATTACCAATATCATATTTATATTTATAAGTAGTAGAAACTTTAGTTATCATTAATATTTTTATAAGTATTATTAAGATTATTATAAATTTTGTCATTTTAGCATTATTATCATTACTTTGATTACTATTATTATTATTATTATGAAAATAATACAAATTATTATTATTATTTTTTTATAAATATTAGTATTAGTAACATTCTATAATTATTAGTATTATTATTATGTATTGTTATTATTATCATTATTAACAATGTTATTAGATCATTATAAGTATTATTATTAATATTATTTTACTAAACAAATATTTCGTATATAAAAAAAATATATTCATAAGAAACATTACATACAAGAATGTATTAATCATATTAACAAATTTTATACGAATATTCATATACAACAAATTTGGTATTTTTTTTATATAATACTAACTAAATATATTAATATAACTATCTAAACACTAATTATTTTAAATATGCATGCACAAAATTATATATATATATATATATATATATATATATATATATATATATATATATATATATATATATATAATAAATAACAAAAGTCATAATATATGAATTTGTTCAATTTCGAATATATATATATTAATATATATATGAATGACATAGGTTCGTGAATCCTGATGTTATGAGAGGTGTATATAAAATAGCTTTAAATTTTACTAGGAAATACTATTAAATACGATACAATTTTACACAAGATATTTATTTATTTATTGAATGGATATACTTAAACCTTGCTACAACACTTATAGGCAGTGTACCTAATCGTACAGTAGTGTAGTTTTTAGTAAGTCCGGTTCGGTCCACAGGGAATCTTTTAAACAAAGTTTAACGCTATATTAGTTTTATTTTATAAAAATACAAATATATATAAGTAATATTATTATTATAAAGGGGGGTTTTTACCGTTTAATGACCGGTTTGTCGATTTTAAAACTTTAGTCGCAGTTAAAACCAAATGTAAAATATTAAATAAATAAAAGACTTAATTTAAAGCGTAAAGTAAATAACGATAATGAAATTGTGAATAATAAAAGTGCGATAAAATAAACTTGCGATAATTAAAAAGTGCAATTAAATACAATAACAATAAAAGTACGATAATTAGAAGTGCAATTAAATATAAAATAAAGGAAATTAAATATGAAATAAAAGAATTATGCTTATTTAAACTTCCGTAATCATGATGTTTGACGTGTTGATTTTAGTTTTATGCCCATGGGTTAATTGTTCTTTGTCCTGGATTATTTAATATGTCCATACGGATTTGTCCATAATAGTCCATCAGTCATAAATACAAAGAGCGAAAGCCTTCGTCAAATTATTCTTATTCCCGAAGTTAAATATTCCAACTAATTGGGGATTCGAATTGTAACAAGGTTTTAATACTTTATTTAATGAATACACCAGGTTATCGACTGCGTGTAAACCAAGATTTTACTACTTTGTTAACAATTACACCAATTACCCTTGAATGTAATTCACTCCTGTTTCAACAAGTCTATTAACTATTAATCCAGTTCCTTGTCCGGTAAAATGAATAATTATTGATATTTATAAATATCCCGCCCACCGTACCCAGTCAAGCGTATGTGGTTATATATAAATACGTCGAATTATAAGTTTGTATATTAAATTAACAAGGTATTGTTTAGTTAATATAAAACCCATTAATAGCCCATAGTCTAATTTCCACAAGTGTCGTTCTTTTATCCAAACCCCAATTATGGTACAAAGCCCTAATTACCCAATTTTAGTAATTAGCCCAACATCATGATTACTTCGGTATTAAATAAGCATAATAATAACTTATCTACGAGACATTAATGAAAATAATATAAACATAACTTACAATGATTAAAAATAGCGTAGCGTTACACGGACAGAATTTCGACTTACACCCTTACAACATTCGCTAACATACCCTTATTATTAGGATTTAAAATTAAAATTAAAATTAAAATATAAATATAAATATAAATATTACGTATAGATATAGAGAGATTGATATATTGGATATCTAAAATGATCAGAATTCGTTTGCTTTTATAGGGAATTGAGTTCAGGGGGTCTCTGCGACTCGCGGCTTTTTCTGCCTTCAAACTCCGCGAGTCGCGGAGTTTGAAATTCTAGCTCACCAACTTTGGAGTCTTTCTTGCCGACAGATTTTTATTATTTATATAATATATAAATAATTATAAGAATTATTTAAATATTATATTATATTTATGTGCATAGTTGACTTGTAATTTTTAGTCCGTTGCGTCGAGCGTTGAGAGTTGACACTGGTCCCGGTTCTGGATTTTCGAATGTCCTTGCGTACAATTTAATATCTTGTACTTTGCGTTTTGAATCTTGTACTCTTGTAATTTCGAGACGTTTCTTATCGATAATTGGAACCTCTTTGATTGTATTTTGTACTTTTGAGCTTTTTGGTCGTTTGCGTCTTCAATTCGTCGAATCTGTCATTTGTCTTCACCTTTTATTATTTAAACGAATATCACTTGTAAATAGAACAATTGCAACTAAAAGCTTGTCTTTCTTGAGGAATAATGCTATGAAATATATGTTCGTTTTTAGCATTATCAAATATTCCCACACTTGAGCGTTACTTGTCCTCAAGCAATATAGTCTTGAAATACTAGAATCACTTCTTTATTCTTCATACTTTGTACATCAGTGATTTCTTTACGGCGGTATAAACAATGGTAGTAACGATATGGTTTACAGTCCCACATGACTATAAAAATTTAGATCCATTAAGGAAATTGGATCTTTATGAAAACATTTGATCTTTTGAAAATTAAATCTAGTTTTTACCCTAGATAAGTTTTCCGGAATAACCCTTCACCGGTGTTTGCAAATTATTTTTGTGGGTTTGTGTGGGTTTCAGATTTGAAAATTTTAGCTCAACACTTGTGGTTTTGTGTCACCCACTTGCTAACCTTGTATTGGGAAAGCAACACGCCCAGTATACTTGTCTCGTATATTACCTTTCGGCAAACTACCATCCGGTTGTAAAGGAAAGCGATGAACAAGAAACTGTTAAGGCAATGTCCCCTGACATGCTTTTAATTATGGTCTATAATGTGCCGGACGCAATTACTATCCTTGGTAGGAGCAATAGTAAAGCTCACCCTTATAATTTTTCGGTCTGGCACAAGGTCCTGTCTTCAACCATGTGATGTTCTGCGAGGTGTATATAAAATAGATTATATTTTACTAGGAAAATACTATTAAATACGATACAATTTTACACAAGATATTTATTTATTTATAGAATGGATATACTTAAACCTTGCTACAACACTTATAGGCAGTGTACCTAATCGTACAGTAGTGTAGTTTTTAGTAAGTCCGGTTCGTTCCACAGGGAAATCTTTAAACAAAGCTCAACGCTATATTAGTTTACTTTTATTAAAAATACAAATATATATATAAGTAATATTATTATTATAAAAGGGGGGTTTTTACCGTTTAATGACCGGTTTGTCGATTTTAAGACTTTAGTCGCAGTTAAAACCTAATGTAAAATATAAAATAAATACAAGACTTAAATTAAAGCGTAAAGTAAATAACGATAATGAAATTGCGAATAATAAAAGTGCGATAAAATAAAATTGCGATAATTAAAAAGTACGATAATTAAAAGTGCGATTAAATAACAATAAATAAAAGTGCGATAATTAGAAGTGCAATTAAATATAAAATAAAGGAAATTAAGTATGAAATAAAAGAATTATGCTTATTTAAACTTCCGTAATCATGATGTTTGACGTGTTGATTTTAGTTTTATGCCCATGGGTTAATTGTCCTTTGTCCTGGATTATTTAATATGTCCGTCTGGTTTTTGTCCATAACAGTCCATCAGTCATAAATATAAAGTGCGAGTGTCCTCATTAAATTATTCTTATACCCGAAGTTAAATATTCCAACTAATTGGGGATTCGAATTGTAACAAGGTTTTAATACTTTGTTTAATGAATACACCAGGTTATCGACTGCGTGTAAACCAAGGTTTTACTACTTTGTTAACAATTACACCAATTACCCTTGAATGTAATTTCACCCCTGTTTTAATTATTCTAGTGGCTATTAATCCATTCCCGTGTCCGGTTAAATGAACGATTATTCGTACATATAAATACCCCGCCCATCGTGTCCGATCGAGTGTATATGGTAATTTATAGGGACGCCCAATTGTAAATCTTTATATTAACATTAACAAACTTTCATTTAGTTAAACAAATATAAAGCCCATTAATAGCCCATAGTCTAATTTCCACAAGTGTCGTTCTTTTGTCCAAACCCCAATTATGGTACAAAGCCCAATTACCCAATTTTAGTAATTAGCCCAACATCATGATTACTTCGTTTTAAATAAGCATAATAATAACTTAGCTACGAGACATTAATATAAAAAGGTTGAACATAACTTACAATGATTAAAAATAGCGTAGCGTTACACGGACATAATTTCGACTTACACCCTTACAACATTCGCTAACATACCCTTATTATTAGAATTATAATTAAAATTAAAATTAAAATATAAATTATATATATATATATATATCGTATATATTGAGAGAAGAGAGAAAATAATATATGAAATTTGATCAGAATTCGGTTTGCTTTATAGCCAGAGTTGAATTTTGGGGCTCCGCGACTCGCGGCAAAATGCTCTTCAAACTCCGCGAGTCGCGGAGATAGTATTTACAGCTCAGTCCTTGGAGTTTTCTCTGCCGACGTTTTTTTTAATATATATATATATATATATATATATATATATATATATATAATTAATATAATTAATTATATATTATATTATATTTATATACATAGTTAACTTGTAATTTTTAGTCCGTTGCGTCGAGCGTTAAGAGTTGACTCTGGTCCCGGTTTCGGATTTTCGAACGTCCTCGCGTACAATTTTATATTTTGTATTTTGCGTTTTGAATCTTGTACTCTTGTAATTTCGAGACGTTTCTTATCAATAATTGGAACCTTTTTGATTGTCTTTTATACTTTTGAGCTTTTTGGTCGTTTGCGTCTTCAATTCGTCGAATCTGTCTTTTGTCTTCACCTTTTATTATTTAAACGAATATCTCTTGTAGATAGAACAATTGCAACTAAAAGCTTGTCTTTCTTGAGGAATAATGCTATGAAATATATGTTCGTTTTTAGCATTATCAAATATTCCCACACTTGAGCGTTGCTTGTCCTCAAGCAATATCGTCTTGAAATACTAGAATCACTTCTTTATTCTTCACACTTTGTACATCAGTGATTTCTATACGGCGGTATAAACAATGGTAGTAACGATATGGTTTACAGTCCCACATGACTATAAAAATTTAGATCCATTAAGGAAATTGGATCTTTATGAAAATATTTGATCTTTTGAAATCTAGTTTTTACCCTAGATAAGTTTTCCGGAATAACCCTTTACCGGTGTTTGCAAAATATTTTTGTGGGTTTGGTGGGTTTCAGATTTGAAAATTTTAGCTCAAAACTTGCGGTTTTGTGTCACCCACTTGCTAACCTTGTATTTGGAAAGCAACACGTCCAGTTTACTTGTCCCGTATATTACCTTTCGGTAAACTACCGTCCGGTTGAAAGGAAAGCGTTGAACAAGCAACTGTTAAGGCAATGTCCCGTGACATGCTTTTGATTATGGTCTATAACGTGTCGGACGCAATTACTATCCTTGGTAGGAGCAATAGTAAAGCTCACCCTTATAATTTTTCGGTCTGTCACAAGGTCCTGTCTTTGACCACTATGCAACCACCGTTCTTACGGTTGACACCTGATTTAGTTCAGGTGACCTAATGAATTCCAGGTGAATTCCTAGGATTTTACGTTCAATGGTAATGAACGCATTGAAAATAGGGTTTTCAGAAAACAAATCGGTTTGTAATTTTGATCAAAATATTTT
Source organism: Rutidosis leptorrhynchoides (assembly GCF_046630445.1). Taxonomy (NCBI): domain Eukaryota; kingdom Viridiplantae; phylum Streptophyta; class Magnoliopsida; order Asterales; family Asteraceae; genus Rutidosis; species Rutidosis leptorrhynchoides. The sequence goes on from NC_092335.1 coordinate 58,563,988, forward strand.
CTCGTTTAAGCTCGAGTTTAGATATCATCGAATTCCATGAGTTTGAATTCTCAATCTTTAAGGTCAATCTCTAGGATTGAGTAATATCAGTCTTAAAAGCTGATTTTTAATCTTTAAGGAGATTATCCTTTCTGGGGATCTGATTCATTAGTCTTATCCAGCTAATTTGCATGGTGCCCCCCCATTGTACGAGATAAATCCTTCTCATGGTTAGGATAAATCTGACCACTTGGCGACCCTGTTTAATGCTGAGGTCCGTGGATTTCCTGCTGATTTTAGTGATGACTTTTCTAGATTTTTCGTCAACCTACAGCTGGTCTGGACGACAACTTCATGACCTAAATCAAGAAGCGCGTTTCTTTTTCGGAAGACTTTACTTCCTTTTAATGATGGAATTGATTCATCGTGTAGATCCATCTCTTCTTTTCTTTCATCGGGTAAAACAGTTTAGTTTAGTCCAAAGCAAAAGTATTTTCAGTTATTTGTTACAGATATATGTGACATATGTTTAAAATAATTTGGTAAATTTTCCCACACTTGGCTTTTTATTTTCCTTTTTATCGTCCTCTATTCCATTTTTAAATGAATTTTAACATTTTAGTTTGTTTCTCAATTTATGTCCTTTCCGAGGTAACAATAATTTCGGTGTTAAAACCTAGTTTTATCGTTCATAAATATGTATAAACATGATTTTGAATTCATTTAATTGAAAATTTTGAAAAATTTTACTAGAATTGGGTAGTCAGTATATAAGACTAGGGCTGTTCTTTTTTATCAGAGAGCACTAGATTCTAATACAACTACTGCTTTACTAGTATTTTTAATGGTAACCAAGTGTTTAAAAAAATTTTAAAATCCGAAAGAATTTAACCCCTTCCCACACTTAAGATCTTGCAATGCCCTCATTTGCAAGAAATCAGTAACAATTTAAATTATTGAGGGTGATTTGTGTGAAAAGGATTAAATTTTTACCAAAGTTTCCAAATATATTGGCGTTTGTTTGCTGAATGATAAATGGTGCACATCATTTGTTCATTCCGTCTTGTTGTTATTTCACATATATTTTGCATCTTGTCGTCAAAATTAGTTGCTTTTGCTGAACTTAATGCCAGTCTTTGAAAATGCGTTGTTTTACCCTGTTGTGTACATAAGATAAACTGCAAACATATATACATATTTTTGAAGTTTGGTTTATTACCCCACATTCAAAAATTATTAAAATCTAAGAATAAAAGTTAGATAATTATAAAAATGATTACAATATTAACAAAAATATTAAATGTATCAATAATTACAAATTACAAAATAATAAAAAATAATAAGTAAACTAAGGATGATATTGGTACCAATAGGGGTTCCAGGCATAACCATAAGTGCTATAGAATGCTTCGGCAGGGTCATACGTAGGATATGGTGGCTGCATCTCTATAGACCAAGGAGGGAAGACGGGTTTCGGTGTAGGAATATAGTTTCTACCTATATGTTGGCAATGCGCTATGATCTGGTTCTGATGAACTTGCCAATCTTCAAATGCTCTCTGTCTAGCATTTTCGTATTCCTGAGAAGCTATAAACCTATGCATTTCTTGCATCTCATTCCCCCCTCCTACATTACCTTGTTGCTGGTTTCTCTCCACCTGTGGATGTCTACCATGGTATCGTACTGCGGCGTTATTTCGCCTCTTCAAAACTTTCACACCATGGTATACATTTAAACCTATAGTATCGCGGGGTTCCGGCTCTTCTAGTAATAATCCCCCCCGACTTATATCCACACCGAGATATTCACCAATCAAAGTAATAAAAATACCACCTCCTATTATGCTATGTGGTCGCATCCCCCGAACCATAGCTGATAAATAATAACCCACACAATATGGTATACTTACAGCGCTCTGTGGGTCTCGAATACACATATGGTAAAACAAATCCTGTGCATTTACTTTTTCCTTGTTTTTACCCCTTTGTGTAATCGAATTAGCTAAAAACCTATGTATCACTCTTAATTCGGCTCTATCTATATCCAAATAAGAGTAATTTCCCCCTTTGAAACGGTGATGGCTTGTCATTTGACTCCACACACCGTGTGTATCAAAATTCTCATCTATCTTTCTACCGTTTAGTATCAATCCTCTACAATCGGCAGACGCTAACTCCTCAGGCGTATATATACGTAAAGCCTGAGCCATGTCCAGTAAAGACATGTGGCGCATCGAACCGCCTAACAAAAATCTAATAAAAGAACGATCGGTTAAACTAGCTACCCGATCATTCAACTCTATACTACATAACAATTCTTCACACCATACTTTATATACAGGTCTGCGTATGGTGAATAAACATATCCAGTCATTAAAAGAAGAATTACCATACCTCTGTACAAGTAATTCCCTAATTGGCCCGGCCAATTCTACAGCTTCTAAGGGTCCCCATTCTATGACCCTCGGTACCTCAACAACCTTAGAGTGAAGAGTATGCAAACCCCGTTGATATTTTGGATAATCTATCCAAAGTCTGTCAAATCTCAGGTTCGGGTGCAACTCTTCCAAATGCATATCGGAAAAGGTCATGACTGGATGAGGTACATCCTGCTTGTAGTAGTTATCCACCTCCTGTTGTTCCAAATTCTCAGCAGGAGCATTGCGGGCTTGGGATGAAGATTCACCCCTTTCATTCTGCAAAACACATCAAACACAAATTTTGTGCATCCAAATATGCATTAGTGTCAGCAAAATCATCAATCAAAATAATTACAATGACATTATCAATTTATATCAAACTTAAGCTCATTTTCACATTTTTATCAAATCTACACTTTTTCAAATAAGCATATATGAAAATGTTTGCCAAGTTCATAAGCATTCAACTCAAATAACATGTCAAAATAATCATTACTAGCAATTAAACAAGTCTCAAATGGCATTATCTTTCAAAAATCAAGTTCATGAATTTTAGACTTGAAAAAGTCCACTTTAATTCTCAAAATCATGTTTCGGCTCAAAGTTTGGATCATTTAACTACCTAGACATGTTACACTACTCAATTTAGCAACAATTCATGACAAAAATCGGCCATAACCTGTTTATATCAAAAAGCCCCAAATTGCTCAAGAACACAAACCCTAGATTATTCAAAATTTGAAGTTTAAGGCTTCTAATCATGTTAAACAGCATCAATCTAGGTTATACAAGCATAATACATAAACAATTTAAGTCTAATTACACTAAAAAGCATCAAAATCAAATTGGGGAAAAAATAGCTCAAGAACATCAAATTTCGGATTAAATGGTGTTTAGGTGTAGAAATTTACCGTTTTTCTTGAGTAATTCTTAGATAGCATCCTTCTCAACATGATTTTAGCAAAAAATTTGGTGATTAACGGTTAAAAATTGGGATTTTTGGGGGTGATTTTCGGGTTTTTCGGGTCTGTTTTCGCAGTATTTTTGCTGTGTTTTTGAGTTGTGGAGTATACTGATCGTTCAGCTATTTTTATTTTTTCCTGGGTTTTGGTCCCTCCGCGAGTCGCGGAGATTTAAGCTCCAAACTCCGCGAGTCGCGGAGTTTGGTATTTTTTTTTTTTTTTTTTATAATAATTAACTTTTGAAAACAATTAAGAAATTAATTTTAAAATTTTGTTTCCCTTGTTATTTAGGACGAGGTCGTTTCGGATCGATGTCCTAGTCCGTCCCTCGACAAAATTTTAAAATTTGTCTTTTAGTAGCGATTGTTTTAAAAGCTAAGATTTTTGGGTTTTTTAATTTTTTTGGCATACTTTAAATCAATAGGATTAAAAATAATGATAATAAAAGTTCTCGTCCCTCCCTCGGGTAAAGCAATTTCGGTTCAAAGACCTAGTCTTCAACTTACGACGAATTTTAAAAATCATATTCTTAACTTAATGAGATAAAGTAAATTTTTGTTTTAAATTCACACAACTTAAATATAAAATTCAAAATTATTATTAAAAATTCACACCAAACTTAAAATTTGAAATGCATAAAATTAAAAATTAATATTTTAAAAATTAAAAATTCACACCAAACTTAATTTAAAAATTTATAAATTCATATCAAACTTATATTAATTTTTCAAATATTTACAATTTTAAATATATTGTTTTTACAAAGTTTACAATATTAATTTAAGATTTAAATATTAATTTTAAAAATATGGTAAAAATAAAATTAAAAATCTTTTTGTCTTTTTATCCCACTTTAATCAATCAAATATTATCAAAAATATGCGCCCCTCTTTTCGGTAAAGTAATTTCGGTTCCAAGACCTAATTTAACTCATGACGAATTTTTGAAATATTTTGGGTTGATTGTTTAAAGATATTTATACCTTAAGAATAAACGTTAAATTTCGCAGTGATGTAATAAATTTTTGAATGATATCAATAATTTCGGTCGCCAAACCTAATTTTATTCAATACCAATTTAATACTTTTTAGCGAACAAATTAGCGTTTATTATCAAAAGGTTAAAAATAAAAATAAAAACTAAAAACTGTACAGACATACCTGTGAAATAGATTTCTTAGTTATATGATCTATTCCATTCATAAGATAGTCGGTTTAATTGATTTTCCATGGCTACATAGGCGTAACCTCGAGCATTCAGTGTTTTTTCTTCTAAACATATGAACGGTCCGTCTCTGCATAAAGTAACAAATTCGGTATTTGAATAGGTTTGATTATTGGAACATTTACCTCCATGTGACCATTTTCCGCATTTGTGACATCGTTCTAAGTGTCGTGCTCTTCTTTTCGCTGCGGATTTTGATTTTCCTTTACCAAATTGTAACTTATTATCTTCGCATCTGGATTCTTTTCTAACTCCGTCCATTCTTTCTCTGATTACTGATACTAATTCACTCGGTAGTATGTCATTATTACGTTTAGTGATCAAAGCGTGTAGCATTAGACCATGGTTTAATTCACAGGCAGTCTTCATTTCGTAAAAACCTAAAAAAAATAAAAATTCAGAATGGGGGGAGAAGACTAGTTCTTTAGGGTCTGCTAGGGAAAGACCATACGTGTTCCATTTTCGAGAACTACACGAAAACAGACAATCTAACTCTAACAGAAATACATATTATCCTTTAAAGACTTGATTCTCCCCACACTTAGTTAGCTGTGGTGTCGAAATTGTGATTAACTTCGTTGTCGACTTCCATCGGACCATGTATGTAATGTTTAACTCTGTGACCATTAACTTTAAATTCAATCCCATTTGAATTTATTAATTCTATCATTCCGTATGGGAAAACTCTTTTGACTATGAATGGTCCAGACCATCTTGATTTCAATTTTCCAGGAAATAGCTTGAATCGTGAATTGAAAAGAAGAACTCTGTCTCCTTCTTTAAATTCTTTTGAACTTCTGATTCTTTTATCATGCCATTTCTTCGTTCTTTCTTTATAGATTAACGAATTTTCGTATGCTTCATGTCTTAATTCTTCTAATTCGTTTAGTTGACTTAATCGTAGACGTCCGGCTTCATGTAAATCAAGATTACATGTCTTCAAAGCCCAAAATGCTTTGTGTTCAATTTCTACTGGAAGATGACATGCTTTTCCATAAACAAGTCTAAAAGGTGTGGTTCCAATTGGAGTTTTGTAGGCTGTTCTAAAAGCCCAGAGTGCATCCTCCGATTTAATGGACCATTCCTTCGAATTTGATCCTACGGTTTTCTCTAGAATACGTTTTAAAGCTCGGTTGGTATTTTCAACTTGTCCACTTGTTTGTGGATGATATGCGGTAGAGATTTTATGAGTTACTCCATATCTTTTAAGAACTTTCTCAAGTTGATTATTACAAAAATGAGTTCCCCGATCACTTATTAAAGCTTTCGGTGTTCCAAACCTTGCAAAAAGACGTTTTAAAAAGTTGACTACAACTCGTGCATCGTTAGTTGGGAGAGCTTGTGCTTCCGCCCATTTAGATACATAATCAATGGCTACGAGTATATATAGATTATTATGAGATTTTGGAAATGGACCCATAAAGTCAATACCCCAAATGTCAAATACTTCACATACTTGGATGACATTTTGTGGCATTTCATCACGTTGACTTATTTTTCCGGCCCTTTGACATGCATCACAAGATTTGCAAAGAAGGTGTGCGTCTTTGTAAATTGTAGGCCAATAGAATCCAGCTTCATAAACTTTTCTTGCTGTTAGTTGAGGCCCATAATGCCCTCCTGTTGGTCCTGTGTGACAATGGTTTAAAATTTTACTAGCTTCATCTCCAAATACACATCGGCGTATTATTCCATCGGGACAACTTTTAAACAGATGTGGATCTTCCCAGAAATAGTGTTTTATATCACTGAAGAATTTCTTTCGTCTTTGGTACGATAATCCTTTTTCAAGGAATCCACAAACTAAGTAGTTTGCATAGTCTGCAAACCATGGGATTTCTTTATAATCTATCTTCAATAGATATTCATCAGGAAAGTTGTCTTGTATGGCCGATTCATTTAGAACTTCTAATTCGGGATTTTCAAGACGAGAAAGATGATCAGCGGCGAGATTTTCTGCTCCTTTTTTATCTCGGATTTCAATATCAAACTCTTGTAAGAGTAAGATCCAACGGATTAATCTTGGTTTAGCATCTTGTTTTGAAAATAGGTATCTAAGAGCAGAATGGTCGGTATAGACCACCGTTTTTGCTAGAACGAGATATGATCGAAATTTGTCAAAAGCAAAGACAATAGCAAGGAGTTCTTTTTCAGTAGTTGTATAGTTCGTTTGTGCTCCTTGTAATGTCTTACTAGCATAATATATAGGTTGAAATCGTTTTTCAATCCTTTGTCCTAAAACGGCTCCCATTGCAAAATCACTTGCATCGCACATTAGTTCAAATGGTAGATTCCAATTTGGTGTTATCATGATTGGTGCATTAGTGAGTTTTTTTTTAAGAATATTAAAAGATTTGATACATTCATCTGAAAAGATGAATGGCGCATCCTTTTCTAGGAGTTTATTCATGGGAGTGGCAATTTTAGAAAAATCTTTTATGAAACGTCGGTAAAAACCGGCATGCCCTAGAAAACTCCTAACTCCTCTAACATTGGTGGGATGTGGAAGTTTAGCAATTACATCTACTTTAGCTCTATCCACTTCAATTCCTTCTTTTGAAATTTTATGTCCAAGAACGATGCCTTCTTTAACCATGAAATGGCATTTCTCCCAATTAAGTACTAGATTTGATTTTTCGCATCTAATTAGCATTCGTTCCAGATTAACTAGACATGATTTAAATGTATCACCGAAAACTGAAAAGTCATCCATGAATACTTCCATGCATTCTTCTATCATGTCGTGAAAAATCGCCATCATGCACCTTTGAAAGGTTGCAGGGGCGTTACAAAGTCCAAATGGCATGCGTTTGTAAGCAAAAGTACCATAAGGGCACGTGAATGTGGTTTTCTCTTGATCTTCGGGTGCTATTGGAATTTGAAAATATCCGGAAAATCCATCTAGAAAACAATAGTAACTATTTCCGGCTAATCTTTCCAACATTTGATCTATGAAAGGTAAGGGAAAGTGATCTTTTCTGGTGGCGTCATTTAATTTTCTATAATCAATACATACACGCCATCCTGTTACAGTCCTAGTAGGAATAAGCTCATTTTTCTCATTTGTAATGACAGTCATGCCACCCTTCTTAGGCACGCATTGAACTGGGCTTACCCATGGACTATCAGAAATTGGATATATCAAACCTGCATCTAGCAGTTTAATAATCTCTTTCTTAACTACATCTTGCATATTAGGATTTAGTCTTCGTTGGCGTTGCACATACGTTTTATGACCTTCTTCCATAAGGATTTTATGTGTGCAATACGAAGGACTTATTCCTTTAATATCATGAATCTTCCATGCAATGGCTGGTTTATGAGCTTTCAACACAGAAATGAGTTGTGATTTCTCATTTTCAGTAAGAGAAGACGATATTATTACAGGTAATTCAGATTCACCATGTAAATAAGCGTATTCCAAATGGTTTGGAAGTGGCTTTAACTCTAATTTCGGAGGTTCTTCTATCGATGATTTATATCGATATCTGTCTTCTTCTTTTAGCATTTGAATTTCTTCTGTTGTTGGTTCATATCCATTAGCTATAAGTGTAGCTAACATTTCAGCTTCATCAATTGGTTCATTACCTTCTCCTAAAGAACATTCTCCTGTTCCTTGTAATTCTGGAAATTCTTCTAATAATTCTGCATGTGCATCTATAGTTTAAATATAATAACATGTATCATCTGCAGATTGTGGTTGTTGCATTGCTCTATCAACTGAAAAGGTAACACTCTCATCCTCTATACTTAGGGTCAGTTTCTTACCGAACACGTCTATCATTGCTTTAGCCGTGTTTAAGAATGGTCTTCCTAATATGAGAGGAACTTGAGAATCTTCTTCCATGTCCAAAAAAACAAAATCTACTGGAAATACTAAAGTACCAACTTTAACTAGCATGTTTTCCATTATCCCTCTAGGATATTTTATTGATCTATCGGCTAGTTGTATGCTTATTCTGGTTGGTTTTAATTCTCCAAGGTCTAGTTTAGCGTATAGTGAATACGGCATTAGATTTATACTAGCACCTAAGTCTGCCAATGCTTCTATTGAACTAAGACTACCCAGAAAACATGGAATTGTGAAACTTCCTGGATCAGATAATTTTTCTGGTATCTTATTCAACAGCACTGCTGAACAATTAGCATTTATAGTAACAGCCGAGAGTTCTTCCATTTTCTTTCTATTTGAGATTAGATCTTTCAAGAATTTAGCATATCTAGGCATTCCTGAAATCACATCAATGAAAGGAAGATTTACATTTATCAGTTTAAACATATCCAAGAATTTGGATTGCTCGGCTTCAAGTTTTTCTTTCTTCATTTTACTCTGGTAAGGAAGTGGTGGTTGGTATGGTTTAACATAAGGTTTATCCTTAACTGTGTTATCTTCATTAACCTTTTCAACTACCGGTTCTTTTTCCTTATCTTGATCAGGTTGTGGTTCTTGTGGAGTAGGAATAGTTTCATCAGAAGTTACAGGTATTTCAGGTGGTTTAAGTGTTGTACCACTTCTTGTGGTAATAGCTTTAGCTGTTTCATTCCGGGGGTTAGCGTTTGTATCACTAGGTAGACTTCCCGGTTTTCTTTCACCTATTAACCTTGCTAGGTTACTTACTTCTTGTTCCAGATTTTGAATAGAAGCTTGTTGATTTCTAAATGCTTGAGCATTTTGTTCATTGGTTTGTTTCTGAGATGTGAAAAACTGCGTTTGAGTTTCAACTAGCTTCGTCATCATATCTTCTAAATTCGGCTTTTTATCATCGTTTTGTTGTGGTGGTTTGTTTTGAAAATTAGGTCTTTGCTGATTGTAAGTATTATTGGATACTTGTTGATTGCTAGGACCTTGTTGGTTGTTGTATGGAATATTTCGGTTATAATTCTGGTTTTGATTGTAAATCGGTCTTGGCGGTTGATAATTATTCTGATAATTATTTCCAGGCCTTTGGTTTATGTATGAAATATTCTCTCTTTGTTCCATTGTTAATTCAATACTGAGACAATCTTTTGTCAAATGTGGTCCTCCACACTGCTCACAACTAATTCGTATTGAGTGAATATCTTTAGTCATCTTTTCCATTCGTCTCTCTACAGCATCTATCTTTGCGGAAATGGAATCTAAGTCATGGCTAGAATCGGCTCTAGCTGCTTTAGATGATCTAATGATGTCTTTTTCTTGATGCCACTCATGTGAGTGGGAAGCAGTATTATCAATAATTTTGTAAGCATCAGTTTCGGTTTTCTTCATAATAGAACCACCAGCTGCTATATCTATGTCTTTTCTTGTAGTGATGTTGCATCCTTGGTAAAATATTTGTACTATTTGACAGGTGTCTAAACCATGTTGCGGACATCCTCTTAATAACTTTCCATATCTTGTCCATGCCTCATATAGAGTTTCATTTGGTTTTTGTGTGAACGTAACAATTTCTGCTTGAAGTCTTACGGCTTTAGATGCAGGAAAGAATTGTTTAAGAAATTTGTCAATTAAAACATCCCATGTATCGATCGCCCCTTCAGGTAACGATTCCAACCAATCTTTGGCTTCTCCCTTTAAAGTCCAGGGAAATAACATGAGATATATCTGTTCATCCTCCACTTCTCGGATTTTAAATAGTGTGCAGATCCTATTAAAGGTACGTAGATGTTCATTTGGATCTTCCTTCGGCGCACCACTAAATTGGCATTGATTAGTCACCATGTGTAGAATTTGTCCTTTGATTTCATAATCTGGCGCATTAATATCTGGATGAGTAATTGCGTGACCTTGGCCAGTGCGTTTAGCTCTCATTCGGTCTTCCATACTTAAAGGTTCCAGATTCTCCATAATTGAATTTGTTGAATCGGTATCACTAGATGATTCTGTTTTAATGGTTCGTTCCTCAACAATCTCTGTTTGAATGATTGGTGGTTCCGGAGGAAAGTTTAATGGTTCAGGATCTACGAACCGTTCCTGAATATTCTCCGGATTCTCAATTGTGAGGTTGGGCTCAAAAAAATGGATTATCGGAAATTTGAACTGAAGTACTTGGTCGACTGGATGACGATTCTAAAGAAAAATCAACGGCGGTTATATTTGTTAAACGATGTCTTGATCTAGTTACAGGTGGTGAACGTACAAAAGGTGATGAACGTCTTGCTCGGTGCATTCACTGAATATCCTATTAGTTTTTTAAAAAGGAAAGAAAAATTATAATAAGTTATCCAATTAATAGACTTTTCTGATTTTGCCCACGTTTTGAATAGCCAAAAGATGCAGCAGAGGGGCAGGATTCGTTTGGTCTCAATATAATTGAGGACTGTTTGGCTCCAATAACCCGGTCCACGTACAAATCCAACTATTACTACGAACCAGAAAATTTTGATGTCTATTAATTTAACCACTTAAAATAAATTTTTGTAATTTTAAGAAATTTAGATAAGAAGTAGAAAAAATTCTAAGTCCTAAAACTAGAATAGCGAGAAATAAGAAAGAAAAAGAGTTCGTCGCAAAAGGTAGAAAAAGAAAAAAAATGGTTGAAAAATAAAAGGTGACGAAAAAAAAAAAATAAAAGAAACTTATAAAAACTTAAAAATACTTGACTAACCTAACCTTATTACTACAACTAACTTAAAATTATAATCGTAAATTGAAATTACTAATTGGAATGATAATTGGTACATAGTAAAAGGTCTAAAAATATTAAAGCTTACAAGGAAAAACTAAATCCCAAATGGAAATAACTTAAAAAGAAACTAAAACTTAAAAAGGCGTCGCAAAATTCTAAAGTACCTAAATCTTAGTCTAAAGAAAAAGCACTTAAGGAATTCTACGGCAAAGCCTAAAAATCTAGGAGTAAAAATAACTATAGGAAAAACTAAGTTTAAAATTAAATATGAGCTAAAAATACAAATATTACACTACAACGATTAAAAAGGGACAAAATATAAAAATATACAAAAAGTTGTAAAAAGTACAATTTTTATAAAAATATTATTTTTATATTATTTATTTTATTAAACTATTAATTTTACAATTTAATAAAACTAATTAATACTAAATACATTAAAAAGTAAAAATAAAAATAAAACTAATAATAATACTACTTAATTAGGGTTTAATAATAATTAATTAATAATTACCGTCATTAATGCAGGATTAGGGTTTTCTGTCGTGTGTCAGATGGTCTCCGCGAGTCGCGGCAATTAAAGAAGAAAACCCCGCGAGTCGCGGGGTTCAGAAATTCAGTTGACAGCTTATAATTTCAACGCGTTTTTCTTTATTTAATTTTTTTTTTTTTTCTGTTTTCTGTTTTTTTTTTTTTAAATAAAAGATATTAAAACTTATATTTTTATAAACTAAAATAAAAATAAAGAAACTTATAAAACTTAAATATTTAACAAAATCTTAAAAATACTTATATTTTTGTTTTTCTTTTTATATTTTCGAATTTTTAAAACGTATTTTTACAAAAACGAATTTTAATAAAAGTAAGCTAAAATCTTTTTTTTTTTTTTTATATTAGCGTTGCGCTTCCGGCGTTTAAGAGTTTCCCCGGCAGCGGCGCCAAAAATTACTTGATGTTCTGCGAGGTGTATATAAAATAGATTATATTTTACTAGGAAAATACTATTAAATACGATACAATTTTACGCAAGATATTTATTTATTTATAGAATGGATATACTTAAACCTTGCTACAACACTTATAGGCAGTGTACCTAATCGTACAGTAGTGTAGTTTTAAGTAAGTCCGGTTCGTTCCACAGGGAAATCTTTAAACAAAGCTCAACGCTATATTAGTTTACTTTTATTAAAAATACAAATATATATATAAGTAATATTATTATTATAAAAGGGGGGTTTTTACCGTTTAATGACCGGTTTGTCGATTTTAAGACTTTAGTCGCAGTTAAAACCTAATGTAAAATATAAAATAAATACAAGACTTAAATTAAAGCGTAAAGTAAATAACGATAATGAAATTGCGAATAATAAAAGTGCGATAAAATAAAATTGCGATAATTAAAAAGTACGATAATTAAAAGTGCGATTAAATAACAATAAATAAAAGTGCGATAATTAGAAGTGCAATTAAATATAAAATAAAGGAAATTAAGTATGAAATAAAAGAATTATGCTTATTTAAACTTCCGTAATCATGATGTTTGACGTGTTGATTTTAGTTTTATGCCCATGGGTTAATTGTCCTTTGTCCTGGATTATTTAATATGTCCGTCTGGTTTTTGTCCATAACAGTCCATCAGTCATAAATATAAAGTGCGAGTGTCCTCATCAAATTATTCTTATACCCGAAGTTAAATATTCCAACTAATTGGGGATTCGAATTGTAACAAGGTTTTAATACTTTGTTTAATGAATACACCAGGTTATCGACTGCGTGTAAACCAAGGTTTTACTACTTTGTTAACAATTACACCAATTACCCTTGAATGTAATTTCACCCCTGTTTTAATTATTCTAGTGGCTATTAATCCATTCCCGTGTCCGGTTAAATGAACGATTATTCGTACATATAAATACCCCGCCCATCGTGTCCGATCGAGTGTATATGGTAATTTATAGGGACGCCCAATTGTAAATCTTTATATTAACATTAACAAACTTTCATTTAGTTAAACAAATATAAAGCCCATTAATAGCCCATAGTCTAATTTCCACAAGTGTCGTTCTTTTGTCCAAACCCCAATTATGGTACAAAGCCCAATTACCCAATTTTAGTAATTAGCCCAACATCATGATTACTTCGTTTTAAATAAGCATAATAATAACTTAGCTACGAGACATTAATATAAAAAGGTTGAACATAACTTACAATGATTAAAAATAGCGTAGCGTTACACGGACAGAATTTCGACTTACACCCTTACAACATTCGCTAACATACCCTTATTATTAGAATTATAATTAAAATTAAAATTAAAATATAAATTATATATATATATATATCGTATATATTGAGAGAAGAGAGAAAATAATATATGAAATTTGATCAGAATTCGGTTTGCTTTATAGCCAGAGTTGAATTTTGGGGCTCCGCGACTCGCGGCAAAATGCTCTTCAAACTCCGCGAGTCGCGGAGATAGTATTTACAGCTCAGTCCTTGGAGTTTTCTCTGCCGACGGTTTTTTTAATATATATATATAATATATATATATAATTAATATAATTAATTATATATTATATTATATTTATATACATAGTTAACTTGTAATTTTTAGTCCGTTGCGTCGAGCGTTAAGAGTTGACTCTGTTCCCGGTTCCGGATTTTCGAACGTCCTCGCGTACAATTTTATATTTTGTATTTTGCGTTTTGAATCTTGTACTCTTGTAATTTCGAGACGTTTCTTATCAATAATTGGAACCTTTTTGATTGTCTTTTGTACTTTTGAGCTTTTTGGTCGTTTGCGTCTTCAATTCGTCGAATCTGTCTTTTGTCTTCACCTTTTATTATTTAAACGAATATCTCTTGTAGATAGAACAATTGCAACTAAAAGCTTGTCTTTCTTGAGGAATAATGCTATGAAATATATGTTCGTTTTTAGCATTATCACCATGCTATGCAACCACCGTTCTTACGGTTGACACCCGATTTGGTTCAGGTGACCTAATGAATTCCAGGTGAATTCCTAGGATTTTACGTTCAATGGTAATGAACGCATTGAAAATAGGTTTTTAGAAAACAAATTGGTTTGAAATTTTGATCAAAATATTTTCTCGTTCAAGCTCGAGTTTAGATATCATCGAATTCCATGAGTTTGTAATTCTCAATCTTTAAGGTAAATCTCAAGGATTGAGTAATATCAGTCTTAAAAGCTGATTTTTAATCTTTAAGGAGATTATCCTTTCTGGGGATCTGATTCATTAGTCTTATCAAGCTAATTTGCACGGCGCCCTCCCCATTTTACGAGACAGATCCTCTCATGGTTAGGATAAGTCTGACCACTTGGCGACCCTGTTTAATGCTGAGGTCCGTGGATTTCCTGCTGATTTTAGTGATGACTTTTTTAGATTTTTCGTCAACCTACAGCTGGTCTGGACGACAACTTCCTGACCTAAATCAAGAAGCGCGTTTCTTTTTCGAAAGACTTTACTTCCTTTTAACGATGGAATTGATTCATCGTGTAGATCCATCTCTTCTTTTCTTTCATCGGGTAAAACAGTTTAGTTTAGTCCAAAGCAAAAGTATTTTCAGTTATTTGTTACAGAAATATGTGACATATGTTTAAAATATCTTGGTAAATTTTCCCACACTTGGCTTTTATTTTCCTTTTTATTGTCCTCTATTCCATTTTAAATGAATTTTAACATTTTGATTTGTTTCTTAATTTATGTCCTTTCCGAGGTAACAATAATTTCGGTGTTAAAACCTAGTTTTATCATTCATAAATATGTATAAACATGATTTTGAGTTCATTTAATTGAAAATTTTGAAAAATTTTACTAGAATTGGGTAGTCAGTATGTAAGACTAGGGCTGTTCTTTATTATCAGAGAACGCTAGATTCTAATACAACTACTGCTTTACTAGTATTTTTAATGGTAACCAAGTGTTTAAGATAAAAATTTTAAAAATCCGAAAGAATTTAACCCCTTCCCACACTTAAGATCTTGCAATGCCCTCATTTGCAAGAAATCAGTAACAATTTAAATTATTGAGGGTGATTTGTGTGAAAATGATTAAATTTTACCAAATTTTCCAAACATATTTGTGTTTGTGTTGAATGAAAAATGGTGCACATCATTTGTTCATTCCGTCTTGTTGTTATATCACATTTATTTTGCATCTTGTCGTCAAAATTAGTTGCTTTTGCTGAACTTAATACCAGTCTTTGAAAATGCATTGTTTTACCCTGTTGTGTACATAAGATAAACTGCAAACATATATACATATTTTTGAAGTTTGGTATATTACCCCACATTCAAACATTATTAAAATCTAATAATAAAAGTTAGAAAATTATAAAAACTATTACAATATTAACATAAGTATTAAATGTATCAACATTACAAATTATAAAATAAATAAAACTAAGTAGACTAGGGATGATACTGATACCAGTAGGGGTTCCATGCATAACCATATGTGTTATAAAATGCTTCGGCTGGGTTATACGTAGGATACGGTGGTTGAATCTCTATAGACCAAGGAGGGAATATGGGCGATGGAGTAGGAATATAGTTTCTACCTATATGTTGGCAATAAGCTATGATTTGGTTTTGATGAACTTGCCAATCTTCAAATGCTCTATGTCTAGCATTTTCATACTCTTGTGAAGCTATAAACCTTTGCATTTCTGCCATTTCATTTCTCCCTCCTACATTACCTTGCTGTTGGTTTCTCTCAACCTGTGGATGTCTACCATTATATCGTACTGCGGCGTTATTTCGCCTCTTCAAAACTTTCGCACCATGGTATACATTTAAACCTATTGTATCTCGGGGTTCTGGTTCTTCGATTAGTAATCCCCCCCGACTTATATCCACACCGAGATATTCAGCAATCAAAGTAATAAATATACCACCTCCTATTATGCTATGCGGTCTCATCCCCCTAACCATAGCTGATAAATAATAACCCACACAATAAGGTATACTTACAGCGCTTTGTGGGTCTCGAATACACATGTGGTAAAACAAATCCTGTTCATTTACCTTTTCCTTGTTCTTACCTCGTTGTGTAATCGAATTGGCTAAAAACCTATGAATTACTCTTAATTCAGCTCTATCTATATCCAAATAAGAGTAATTTCCCCCTTTAAATCGGTGATGGCTAGTCATTTGACTCCATACACCATGCGTATCAAAATTTTCGTCTATCTTTCTACCATTTAGTATCAACCCTCTACAATTGGCAGATGCTAACTCCTCAGGCGTATATATACGCAAAGCCTGAGCCATGTCTAGTAAAGACATGTGGCGCATCGAACCTCCTAACAAAAATCTAATAAAAGATCGATCGGTTAAACTAGCTCCCCGATCATTTAATTCTATACTACACAACAATTCTTCACACCATACTTTATATACAGGTCTACGCATGTTGAATAACCGTACCCAATCGTTAAAAGTAGAATTACCATACCTCTGTGCAAGTAATTCCCTAATTGGCCCGGCCAATTCTACAGCTTCTAATGGTCCCCATTCTATGACCCTAGGTACTTCAACAACTTTAGAATGAAGAGTATGCAAACCCCTTTGGTATTTTGGATAATCTATCCAAAGTCTGTCAAATCTCAGGTTCGGGTGCAAATCTTCCAAGTGCATATCAGAAAATGTCATGACTGGATGAGGTATATCTTGTTTGTAGTAGTTATCCACCTCCTGTTGTTCCGTATTCTCAGCAGGAGCATTGCGAGCTTGGGATGAAGATTCACCCCTTTCAGTCTGCAAAACACATCAAACACAATTTTTGTGCATCCAAATATGCATTAGTGTTAGCAAAATCATCAATTAAAATAATTACAATGACATGATCAATTTATATCAAACTTAAGCTCATTTTCATATTTTCATCAAATCTACACTTTTTTAAATAAGCATATACGAAAATGTTCGCCAAATTCATAAGCATTCAACTCAAATAACATGTCAAAATAATCATTATTAGCAATTAAACAAGTTTCAAATGGCATTATCTCTCAAAAATCAAGTTCATGAATTTTAGACTTGAAAAAGTCCACTTTAATTCTCAAAATCATGTTTAGGCTTAAAGTTTGGATCATTTAACTACCTAAACATGTTACACTACTTAGTTTAGCAATAATTCATGACAAAAATCGGCCATAACCTGTTTATATCAAAAAGCCTCAAATTGCTCAAGAACACAAACCCTAGATTACTCAAAATTTGAAGTTTAAGGCTTCTAATCATGTTAAATAGCATCAATCTAGGTTATACAAGCATAATACATAAACAATTTAAGCATAATTACACTAAAAAGCATCAAAATCAAATTGGGTATAAAATTGCTCAAGAACACTAATTTTCGGATTAAATGGTGTTTAGGTGTAGAAATTTACCGTTTTTCTTAAGTAATTCCTTGATAGCATCCTTCTCAACATGATTTTAGTAAAAGATTTGATGATTAACGGTCAAAAATTGCGAATTTGGGAGTGTTTTCTAGGGTTTTTTCCCAGTTTTGTGGTGTGGGGAGTGAGGATACTGATCTGTTCGATCAGTATATATTTTTTTCTGGATTTTTCATCCTCCGCGAGTCGCGGTGGATTTCCCTTTCAAACTCCGCGAGTCGCGGAGTTTTTTTTTTTTTTTATAAAAACCTTAACTTATAAAACAATTAATTAATTAATTTTAAAATTTTGTTTCCCTTGTTATTTAGGACGAGGTCGTTTCGGAACGATGTCCTAGTCCGTCCCTCGACAAAATTTTAAAATTTGTCTATTTAAAGCGCGGTTTTAAAAGCAAAGATTTTTGGGTTTTTTAATTTTTTTTGGCATACTTTAATTTAATAAGATTAAAAATAATGATAATAAAAGTTCTCGTCCCTCTCTCGGGTAAAGCAATTTCGGTTCAACGACCTAGTCTTCAACTCACGACGAATTTTAAAAATCATATTTTTAACTTAGCGAAATAAAGTAAATTTTTTTGTTTTTAAATTTACACCAAACTTAAATTTAAAATGCATAAAATTAAAAATTCACACCAAACTTAAATTATATTTTTGTTTTTATACATACAAACTTATATTAAAAATATTAATTTTTCAAATATTTACAATTTTAAATATATTGATTTAATTTTAACAAGTTTACAATATTATTTTAATATTAATTTTAAAAACAAAGTAAAAATAAAATTAAAAATCTTTTTGGCTTTTATCCCACTTTAATCAATCAAATATTATCAAAAATATGCGCCCCTCTTTTCGGTAAAGTAATTTCGGTTCCATGACCTAATTTAACTCATGACGAATTTTTGAAATATTTTGGGTTGATTGATTAAAGATATTTATACCTTAAGAATAAACGTTAAATTTCGCAGTGATGTAATAAATTTTTGAATGATATCAATAATTTCGGTCGCCAAACCTAATTTTATTCAATACCAATTTAATACTTTATAGCGAATAAATTAGCGTTTATTATCAAAAGGTTAAAAATAAAATAAAAACTGTACAGACTTACCTGTGAGACAGTATTCTTAGTTATATGATCTATCTCATTCATAAGATAGTCGGTTTAATTGGTTTTCCATAGCTACATAGGCGTAACCTCGAGCATTCAGTGTTTTTTCTTCTAAACATATGAACGGTCCGTCTCTGCATAAAGTAACAAATTCGGTGTTTGAATAGGTTTGATTATTTGAACATTTACCTCCATGTGACCATTTTCCGCATTTGTGACATCTTTCTAGGTGTCATGCTCTTCTTTTCGCTGCGGATTTTGATTTTCCTTTACCAAATTGTAACTTATTATCTTCGCATCTGGATTCTTTTCTTACTCCGTCCAATCTTTCTCTGATTACTGATACTATTTCACTCGGAAGTGTGTCATTATTACGTTTAGTGATCAAAGCGTGTAGCATTAGACCATGGTTTAGTTCACAGGAAGTCTTCATTTCGTAAAAACCTAAAAAAATAAAAATTCAGAATGGGGGGGAGAAGACTAGTTCTTTAGGGTCTGCTAGGGAAAGACCATTCGGGTTCCATTTTCGAGAACTACACGAAAACAGACAATCTAACTCTAACAGAAATATATATTATCCTTTAAAGACTTGATTCTCCTCACACTTAGTTAACTGTGGTGTCGAAATTGTGATTAACTTCGTTGTCGACTTCCATCGGACTATCTATGTAATGTTTAACTCTGTGATCATTAACTTTAAATTCAATCCCATTTGAATTTATTAATTCTACTGTTCCGTATGGAAAAACTCTTTTGACTATGAATGGTCCAGACCATCTTGATTTCAATTTTCCAAGAAATAGCTTGAATATTGAATTGAAAAGAAGAACTCTGTCTCCTTCTTTAAATTCTTTTAAACTTCTGATTCTTTTATCATGCCATCTCTTCGTTCTTTCTTTATAGATTAACAAATTTTCATATGCTTCATGTCTTAATTCTTCTAATTCATTTAGTTGACTTAATCGTAGACGTCCAGCTTCATATAAATCAAGATTACATGTCTTCAAAGCCCAAAATGCTTTGTGTTCAATTTCTACTGGAAGATGACATGCTTTTCCGTAGACGAGTTTAAAAGGTGTGGTTCCAATTGGAGTTTTGTAGGCTGTTCTAAAAGCCCAGAGTGCATCCTCCAATTTAATGGACCATTCCTTCGGATTTGATCCTACGGTTTTCTCTAGAATACGTTTTAAAGCTCGGTTGGTATTTTCAACTTGTCCACTTGTTTGTGGATGATATGCGGTGGAGATTTTATGAGTTACTCCATATCTTTTAAGAACTTTTTCAAGTTGATTATTACAGAAATGAGTACCCCGATCACTTATTAAAGCTTTCGGTGTTCCAAACCTTGCAAAAAGACGTTTTAAAAAGTTGACTACAACTCGTGCATCGTTAGTTGGGAGAGCTTGTGCTTCCGCCCATTTAGATACATAATCAATGGCAACGAGAATGTAGAGATTATTATGAGATTTTGGAAATGGAACCATAAAGTCAATACCCCAAATGTCAAATACTTCACATACTTGTATGACATTTTGTGGCATTTCATCACGTTGACTTATTTTTCTGGCCCTTTGACATGCATCACAGGATTTACAAAGAAAGTGTGCGTCTTTGTAAATTGTAGGCCAATAGAATCCAGCTTCATAAACTTTTCTTGCTGTTAATTGAGGCCCATAATGCCCTCCTGTTGGTCCTGTGTGACAATGGTTTAAAATTTTACTAGCTTCATTTCCAAATACACATCGGCGTATTATTCCATCGGGACAACTTTTAAACAGATGTGGATCTTCCCAAAAATAGTGTTTTATATCACTAAAGAATTTCTTTCGTTTTTGGTACGACAATCCTTTTTCAAGGAATCCGCAAACTAAGTAGTTTGCATAGTCTGCAAACCACGGGATTTCATTATAATCTATCTTCAATAGATATTCATCAGGAAAGTTGTCTTGTATGGCCGATTCATTTAGAACTTCTAATTCGGGATTTTCAAGACGAGAAAGATGATCAGCGGCGAGATTTTCTGCTCCTCTTTTATCTCGGATTTCAATATCAAACTCTTGTAAGAGTAAGATCCAACGGATTAATCTTGGTTTAGCATCTTGTTTCGAAAATAGGTATCTAAGAGCAGAATGGTCGGTATAGACCACCGTTTTTGCTAGAACGAGATATGATCGAAATTTGTCAAAAGCAAAGACAATAGCAAGGAGTTCTTTTTTAGTAGTTGTATAATTTGTTTGTGCTCCTTGTAACGTCTTACTAGCATAATATATAGGTTGAAATCGTTTTTCAATCCTTTGTCCTAAAACGGCTCCCATTGCAAAATCACTTGCATCGCACATTAGTTCAAATGGTAGATTCCAATTCGGTGTTATCATGATCGGCGCATTAGTGAGTTTCTCTTTAAGAATATTAAAAGATTTGATGCATTCATCTGAAAAGATGAATGGAGCATCCTTTTCTAGGAGTTTATTCATAGGAGTGGCAATTTTAGAAAAATCTTTTATGAAACGTCGGT
Source organism: Rutidosis leptorrhynchoides (assembly GCF_046630445.1). NCBI lineage: Eukaryota > Viridiplantae > Streptophyta > Magnoliopsida > Asterales > Asteraceae > Rutidosis > Rutidosis leptorrhynchoides. Next base: position 58,585,231 of record NC_092335.1, read on the forward strand.
AAAAACCGGCATGCCCTAGAAAACTCCTAACTCCTCTAACATTGGTGGGATGTGGAAGTTTAGCAATTACATCTACTTTAGCTCTATCCACTTCAATTCCTTCCTTTGAAATTTTATGTCCAAGAACGATGCCTTCTTTAACCATGAAATGGCATTTCTCCCAATTAAGAACTAGATTTGATTGTTCGCATCTAATAAGCATTCGTTCCAGATTAACTAGACATGATTCAAATGTATCACCGAAGACTGAAAAGTCATCCATGAAAACTTCCATGCATTCTTCTATCATGTCGTGAAAAATCGCCATCATGCACCTTTGAAAGGTTGCAGGGGCGTTGCAAAGTCCAAATGGCATGCGTTTGTAAGCAAAAGTACCATAAGGGCACGTGAATGTGGTTTTCTCTTGATCTTCAGGTGCTATTGGAATTTGAAAATATCCGGAAAATCCATCTAGAAAACAATAGTAACTATTTCCGGCTAATCTTTCCAACATTTGATCAATGAAAGGTAAGGGAAAGTGATCTTTTCTGGTGGCGTCATTTAATTTTCTATAATCAATACATACACGCCATCCTGTTACAGTCCTAGTAGGAATAAGATCATTTTTTTTCATTTGTAATGACAGTCATGCCACCCTTCTTAGGCACGCATTGAACTGGGCTTACCCATGGACTATCAGAAATTGGATAAATTAGACCTGCGTCTAGCAGTTTAATAATTTCTTTTTTAACTACATCTTGCATATTCGGATTTAGTCTTCGTTGGCGTTGCACATACGTTTTATGACCTTCTTCCATAAGAATTTTATGTGTGCAATACGAAGGACTTATTCCTTTAATATCATGAATCTTCCATGCAATGGCTGGTTTATGAGCTTTCAACACAGAAATGAGTTGTGATTTCTCATTTTCAGTAAGAGAAGATGATATTATTACAGGTAATTCAGATTCACCATGTAAATAAGCGTATTCCAAATGGTTTGGAAGTGGCTTTAACTCTAATTTCGGTGGTTCTTCTATCGATGATTTATATCGATATCTGTCTTCTTCTTTTAGCATTTGAATTTCTTCTGTTGTTGGTTCACATCCATTAGCTATAAGTGTAGCTAATATTTTAGCTTCATTAATTGGTTCATTACCTTCTCCTAAAGAACATTCTCCTGTTCCTTGTAATTCTGGAACTTCTTCTAACAATTCTGCATGTGAGTCTATAGTTTGAATATAATAACATGTATCATCTGCAGATTGCGGTTGTTGCATTGCTCTATCAACTGAAAAGGTAACACTCTCATCCTCTATACTTAGGGTCAATTTCTTACCGAACACGTCTATCATTGCTTTAGCCGTGTTTAAGAATGGTCTTCCTAATATGAGAGGAACTTGAAAATCTTCTTCCATGTCCAGAACAACAAAATCTACTGGAAATACTAAAGTACCAACTTTAACTAGCATGTTCTCCATTATCCCTCTAGGATATTTTATTGATCGATCGGCTAGTTGTATACTTATTCTAGTTGGTTTCAATTCTCCAAGGTCTAGTTTAGTGTATAGTGAATACGGCATTAAATTTATACTAGCACCTAAGTCTGCCAATGCTTCTATTGAACTAAGACTACCAGAAAACATGGAATTGTGAAACTTCCTGGATCAGATAGTTTTTCTGGTATCTTATTCAACAGCACTGCTGAACAATTAGCATTCATAGTAACGGCCGAGAGCTCTTCCATTTTCTTTCTATTTGATATTAGATCTTTCAGAAATTTAGCATATCTAGGCATTCCTGAAATTACATCAATGAAAGGAAGATTTACATTTATCTGTTTAAACATATCCAAGAATTTGGATTGCTCGGCTTCAAGTTTCTCTTTCTTCATTTTACTCGGGTAAGGAAGTGGTGGTTGGTATGGTTTAACATAAGGTTTATCCTTAGCTGTGTTATCTTCATTAACCTTTTCAACTACCGGTTCTTTTTCCTTATCTTGATCAGGTTGTGGTTCTTGTGGAGCAGGAATAGCTTCATCAGAAGTTACAGGTATTTCAGGTGGTTTAAGTGTTGTACCACTTCTTGTGGTAATGGCTTTAGCTGTTTCATTCCGAGAGTTAGCATTTGTATCACTAGGTAAACTTCCCGGTTTTCTTTCACCTATTAACCTTGCTAGGTTACTTACTTCTTGTTCCAAATTTTGAATAGAAGCTTGTTGATTTCTAAATGCTTGAGCATTTTGTTCATTAGTTTGTTTCTGAGATGTGAAAAACTGCGTTTGAGTTTCAACTAGCTTTGTCATCATATCTTCTAAATTTGGCTTTTTATCATCGATTTGTGGTGGTTTGTTTTGAAAATTAGGTCTTTGCTGATTGTAAGTATTATTAGATACTTGTTGATTGCTAGGACCTTGTTGGTTGTTGTATGGAATATTTCGGTTATAGTTCTGGTTCTGATTGTAAATCGGTCTTGGCGGTTGATAATTATTCTGATAATTATTTCCAGGCCTTTGGTTTATGTATGAAATATTCTCTCTTTGTTCCATTGTTAGTTCAATACTGAGACAATCTTTTTTCAAATGTGGTCCTCCACACTGCTCACAACTAATTCGTATTGAGTGAATATCCTTAGTCATCTTTTCCATACGTCTCTCGACAGCATCTATCTTTGCAGAAATGGAATCTAAGTCATGACTAGAATCGGCTCTAGCTGCTTTAGATGATCTAACGATATCTTTTTCTTGGTGCCACTCATGTGAGTGGGAAGCAGTGTTATCAATAATTTTGTAAGCATCAGTTTCTGTTTTCTTTATAATAGAACCACCAGCTGCTATATCGATGTCTTTCCTTGTAGTGATGTCGCATCCTTGGTAGAATATTTGTACTATTTGACAGGTATCTAAACCATGTTGCGGACATCCTCTTAATAACTTTCCAAATCTTGTCCACGCCTCATATAGAGTTTCATTTGGTTTCTGTGTAAACGTAACAATTTCTGCTTGAAGTCTTACGGCTTTAGATGCCGGAAAGAATTGTTTAAGAAATTTTTCAACTAAAACATCCCATGTATCGATCGCCCCTTCAGGTAACGATTCCAACCAATCTTTGGCTTCTCCCTTTAAAGTCCAGGGAAATAACATGAGATATATCTGTTCATCCTCAACTTCTCTTATTTTAAATAGTGTGCAGATCCTATTAAAGGTACGAAGATGTTCGTTTGGATCTTCCTTCGGCGCACCACTAAATTGGCATTGATTAGTCACAATGTGTAGAATTTGTCCTTTTATTTCATAATCTGGCGCATTAATGTCAGGATGAGTAATTGAGTGACCTTGGCCAGTGCGTTTAGCTCTCATTCGGTCTTCCATACTTAAAGGTTCCAGATTCTCCATAATTGAATTTGTTGAATCGGAATCACTAGAGGATTCTGATTTAATGGTTCGTTCCTCAACAATCTCTGTTTGAATGATTGGTGGTTCCGGAGGAAAGTTTAGTGGTTCAGGATCTATGAATTGTCCCTGAATATTATCCGGATTCTCAATTGTGAGGTCGGGTTCAAAAAATGGATTATCGGAAATTTGAATTGGAGTACTTGGTCGACTGGATGAAGATTCTAAAGAAAAATCAACGGTGGTACTATTTGCTAAATGTCTTGATCTAGTTACAGGTGGTGAACGTACAAAAGGCGGTGAACGTCTTGCTCGGTGCATTCACTGAATATCCTATTAGTTTTTAAAAAGAAAAGAAAAATTATATAAGTTATCCAATTAATAGAATTTTCTGATTTTGCCCACGTTTTGAATAGCCAAAAGATGCAGCAGAGGGGCAGGATTCGTTTGGTCTCAATTTCAATATAATTGAGGACTGTTTGGCTCCAATAACCCGGTCCACGTACAAATCCAACTATTACTACGAACCAGAAAATTTTGATGTCTATCAATTTAACCACTTAAAATAAATTTTCGTAATTTTAAGAAATTTAGATAAGAAGTAGAATAAAAATCTATGTCCTAAAACTAGAATAGCGAGAAATAAGAAAGAAAAAGAGTGCGTCGGAAAAAGGTCGAAAAATAAAAATAAGAAAGAAAAAAAATGACTTATAGAACTTAAAAACACTCGACTAACCCAACCTTATTACTATCACTAACTTAAAATTATAATCGCAAATTGAGATTACTAATTGGAATGATAATTGATACATAGGTAAAAGGCGTCTAAAAATATTAAAGCTTACAAGTAAAACTATATCCCAAATGAAAATATCTTAAAAAGATGTACTAAAACTTAAAAAGGTGTCACAAAATTCTAAGCACCTAAATCTTAGTCTAAAGAAAAAGCACTTAAGGAATTTTACGGCAAAGCCTAAAAATCTAGAAGTAAAAAAATAACTATGGCAAAAACTATATCTTAAAACTAAATACGAGCGAAAAATACAAATATTACGCTAAAATAATTAAAAAAGAACAAAATATAAAAATATACAAAAAGTTGTAAAAAGTACAATTTTTATAAAAATATTATTTTTATATTATTTATTTTATTAAACTATTAATTTTATATTTTAATTAAACTAATTTAACTAAAATACAATTTAATTTAAAAACTTAAAACTAATTATAATAATAAATAAGTAATTAGGGTTAATAATAAAATATAAAAAGGGACAAAATATTCGACGTTTTTTTTTTTATATATAAAAACAAAATATTTAAATAAAACTTATATTTTTATAAAATAAAAATAAAGAAACTTTATAAAACTTAAACATTTAATAAACTCTTGAAAATATTTATATTATTGTTTTTCTTTTCTATGTTTTAGAATATTTAAAACGTATTTTTACAAAAACGTATTTTTATAAAAGTAAACTAAAAATAAAATTTTTTTTTTTAAATATTTAGCGTTGCGCTTTCGGCGTTTAAGATTCCCCGGCAGCGGCGCCAAAAATAACTTGATGTTATGCGGGGTGTATATAAAATAGCTTTAAATTTTACTAGGAAATACTATTAAATACGATACAATTTTACACAAGATATTTATTTATTTATTGAATGGATATACTTAAACCTTGCTACAATACTTATAGGCAGTGTACCTAATCGTACAGTAGTGTAGTTTTTAGTAAGTCTGGTTCGGTTCACAGGGAATCTTTAAAACAAAGCTTAACGCTATATTAGTTTTATTTTATAAAAATACAAATATATATATATATATATATATATATATAAGTAATATTATTATTATAAAGGGGGGTTTTTACCGTTTAATGACCAGTTTGTCGATTTTAAAACTTTAGTCGCAGTTAAAACCAAATGTAAAATATTAAATAAATAAAAGACTTAATTTAAAGCGTAAAGTAAATAACGATAATGAAATTGCGAATAATAAAAGTGAGATAAAATAAACTTGCGATAATTAAAAAGTGCAATTAAATACAATAACAATAAAAGTGCGATAATTAGAAGTGCAATTAAATATAAAATAAAGGAAATTAGATATGAAATAAAAGAATTATGCTTATTTAAACTTCCGTAATCATGATGTTTGACGTGTTGATTTTAGTTTTATGCCCATGGGTTAATTGTTCTTTGTCCTGGATTATTTAATATGTCCATACGGATTTGTCCATAATAGTCCATCAGTCATAAATACAAAGAACAAAAGCCTTCGTCAAATTATTCTTATTCCTGAAGTTAAATATTCCAATTAATTGGGGATTCGAATTGTAACAAGGTTTTAATACTTTGTTTAATGAATACACTAGGTTATCGACTGCATGTAAATCAAGGTTTTACTACTTTGTTAACAATTACATCAATTACCCTTGAATGTAATTCACTCCTGTTTCAACAAGTCTATTAACTATTAATCCAGTTCCGTGTCCGGTAAAATGAATAATTATTGATATTTATAAATATCCCGCCCACCGTACCCAGTCAAGCGTATGTGGTTATATATAAATACGTCGAATTATAAGTTTGTATATTAAATTAACAAGGTATTGTTTAGTTAATATAAAACCCAATAATAGCCCATAGTCTAATTTTCACAAGTGTCGTTCTTTTATCCAAACCCCAATTATGGTACAAAGCTCTAATTACCCAATTTTAGTAATTAGCCCAACATCATGATTACTTCGGTATTAAATAAGCATAATAATAACTTAGCTACGAGACATTAATGAAAATAATATAAACATAACTTACAATCATTAAAAATAGCGTAGCGTTACACGGACAGAATTTCGACTTACACCTTTACAACATTCGCTAACATACCCTTATTATTAGGATTTAAAATTAAAATTAAAATTAAAATATAAATATAAATATAAATATTACGTATAGATATAGAGAGATTGATATATATCTAAAATGATCATAATTCGTTTGCTTTTATAGGGAATTGAGTTCAGGGGGTCTCCGCGACTCGCGGCTTTTTCTGTCTTCAAACTCCGCGAGTCGCGGAATTTGAAATTCCAGCTCACCAACTTTGGAGTCTTTCTTGCCGACGGATTTTTATTATTTATATAACATATAAATAATTATAAGAATTATTTAAATATTATATTATATTTATGTGCATAGTTGACTTGTAATTTTTAGTCCGTTGCGTCGAGCGTTGAGAGTTGACTCTGGTCCCGGTTCCGGATTTTCGAACGTCCTTGCGTACAATTTAATATCTTGTACTTGCGTTTTGAATCTTGTACTCTTGTAATTTCGAGACGTTTCTTATCAATAATTGGAACCTCTTTGATTGTATTTTGTACTTTTGAGCTTTTTGGTCGTTTGCGTCTTCAATTCGTCGAATCTGTCTTTTGTCTTCACCTTTTATTATTTAAACGAATATCACTTGTAAATAGAACAATTGCAACTAAAAGCTTGTCTTTCTTGAGGAATAATGCTATGAAATATATGTTCGTTTTTAGCATTATCAAATCCGAGGCCAACTCTCCACTTGTTCAATATCGTCATATGTATTTTTACAACAAAATACAGTATAGTGAGTTTCATTTGCTCCCTTTTTAAATGCTTTTGCAATATATATTTTTGGGACTGAGAATACATGCGCTTTTATAAATGTTTTACGAAATAGACACAAGTAATCGAAACTATATTATATGGTTGAATGATTGAAGCCGAATATGCCCCTTTTGCTTGGTAGCCTAAGAATTAGTAAACCAGTCTACTAATTGACGCGAATCCTAAAGATAGATCTATTGGGCCTAACGAACCCCATCCGTTGTAGCGGATACTTTAGTACTTCGATGTTGTTTTATCATGTCCGATGGATGTCCAGGAATGATAGGGGATATTCTTATATGCATCTTGTTAATGTCGGTTACCAGGTGTTCACCATATGAATGATTTTTGTCTCTATGCATGGGACGTATATTTATGAGAACTAGAAATGAAAATTCTCGTGGTCTATTAAAATGATGGAAATGAATGGTTATGATAGACTAATGAACTCACCAACCTTTTGGTTGACACTTTAAAGCATGTTTATTCTCAGGTGTTAAAGAAATCTTCCGCTGTGCATTTGCTCATTTTAAAGATATTACTTGTAGTCTTTCATGGCATATTTCGAAGAACGTTGCATTCGAGTCATTGAGTTCATCAAAGATTATTATTAAGTCAATTTATAGTTGGATAGTGGATATTATGAAATGGTATGCATGCCTGTCAATTTTCGATGTACAGAAAGTTTGTCTTTTAAAAACGAATGCAATGTTTGTAAAATGTATCATATAGAGGTCAAATACCTCGCGATGTAATCAACTATTGTGAATCGTTTATAATGTATATGAACGGGTCCTTTTATGATCCATGTCATTGCACAATGGGCATCATACAATATGTAAATCAACCCCTCTTTTGCCAAGTTCAAGCCTTACGGGCAATCTTTTTTTCAATGCTCGCCACACGAATAATTCCGCCTTTTTAGGAGTGAAATTTTTTTGTAGAGTGGCCTGTTGTGAATGTTGCAGCCCAAGCACTTGATCATCGACAATCGATGAAAGTTTCTTTACAGTGTACAGACCATTTGAAGCCAAACTCCAGCTCCATATGTCACTGTTATTGTTGTTGAGGGATCTCGAAGTGAGCAGGTTGACCAGAGAGCTTATCTCACCTTCTGTTCGGCCTGATGGTGCTCGAGACCAACACCGGGTTGGTGTGTCATGACCTGCAGCTACACGATCTTTAATTGTTGAGAATTTGTTGTTTTCAAGTCTAAACAAACGCGGATATAGATTGCATAACTTGTCGCTTTCAATCCAATGCTCTTGCCAAAATAAAGTAGAGCCGCCATCACCTATTGATTTGATGAAGGAATTCTTGAAAGGAATTTGTAATTTTTCGAGGATAGAACATGTTGCAATAATAGTACGCCACACACCTAATGTAGGCGAGTGAGGAATCTCACTATCCCATATTAGGCCACCATGAAAACCGTGTATGCAACGGATAAGTTTGACCCAAAGTGATTCGGTTTCAGTTTTAAACCTCCACCACTACTTTCACATGACGTGTTTTAACAAGCGTTTTTTACGTACGCAAGTCTGAGGCTGTACGTAAAAAGTTTGTAAACAAGTACTATGAGAGTAAGAAAAATAGTATAGGGACTGGACGTTAAATATGTGCAAACCCCCATACTCCCTATATGTTTATGAGAAAACTCGATATATATATATATATATATATATATATATATATATATATATTGTTATAAAATATCTAGATTGTGTTATAAAATATCTAGATTGGATGTTAATTTTATTATTATTATATTTCTTGCATAGTAATATTTTATACTATAAATAGACATGTATGGTAACCATTTAAGGTGTACCATTTCTCTTGAAATATTAATATCAATATTTCTTCTCTCCTTCTTCTCTCTTTTTCTCTCTTTGTTCTTATAACCATTAAAGGTAGTTATAAGCCTACTGAATTATAACACGTTATCAGCACGAAAAGCTTAGTGTAATTAAAAGATATCTCAAACGATCACGAATCACTAATCAAGGTATGAAATTATTAATAATTTTCAGACTCGAATATATCAAATTTTGGATCACTAACATTTATATTTATGTTATTTAAGTTATATATGGTCGGTTATACCACCTGAATTATATTTCTGTAATCTAACTTTTACTAACTTCACTAACATTTATATTTATGTTATTTAAGTTATATATAGTCGGTTATACCACCTGAATTATATTTTCTGCAATCTAACTCTTATTAACTTCACTAACATTTATATTTATGTTAATAAGACCTCATGATTGTACGCAACACGTCATTTGACAACACGGTACTTTATGTACGCAACACGTCATTTGACAACACGGTACCATGGGTCGAGATTAATTCCGATCAATACGAATACGACGGGGTCTTTATATGTTATCTAACATTTATGATTACTTATGCAATTAATCATTATTTATTTCATGCATACTAATGTTTATTCTTAAATTTATAATTTTAAAAGTTAAAATAAAAAAATAGTTTGTATTTTTATTAAAAGTAAATCTTAAAAGTTATAATAAGAAAAAGTAGTTTGTACTTTTATTAAAAGTAAATCTTAAAAGTTAAAATACAAAAAGTAGTTTGTATTTTTATTAAAAGTAAATCTTAAAAGTTAAAATAAGAAAAAGTAGTTTGTATTTTTATTAAAAGTATATCTTAAAAGTTAAAGTAAGAAAAAAAAGGGGATGGTAAAATGGAATAGTTTTTTGTCAAAAATGAAGTATTGAAAATGAAGTGGTCTCCTTCTATAACTAAAAAAAATATATATAGTTTTATCAAATGAATTTTTTTGTGGCCGACAATTTCAAACACGAGTCTGTGTTTAGTTTATCAAGAATATCTCTTGCTTTGGTGAAAGGTCACGATCACGATATCAGGTGTTGTGAAAGAATTAAAAAATTGGTCAAGTGGCCTTTTAAAAACTAGAAAAAAAATTTAAACAAAAAGTTTTTTTTATATATTTATAATTTACGGGTAACGTAAAAAAAAGAAGTTTTTTTAAAAAAAAAAAACAAAGAAAGTGTTTAAATGAGTTTTACAGAAAGGGGGAAAGCAAAGTAAAAAAAAAACTTTTTTCCAAACAAAGGTAAATGAAAGTAGGACTTAATACAAGAAAAAAGTAAACATCTCCTAGACGTGATAAAATCTATCAATGATAAGTATTAGACTTGATGAGCTAAATGTGACAAAAATGTTTCAACATGTCTTATGTTAATTTTCTAAAATAAGTTATTATTATTCCGAGTTTAACACATATACATATGTTAATTAAAAACAACCTTTTTGTTCTTATGTAGTGTTGGGTTGCAATTTTGGTTGTATGCCATAATTCCATCCAGTAGAGTGACAATAGAAAACTTTTGATGATAATCAATAAAAAACTTTTTCCCAAACTTGCCAAATGTTTTGTTAAAAACGTGACCGTTGAAAAAAGGAGGTTGAATAATAAAACTTAAAAAACAAATTATTTTTTTTAAGAGTGTGCATCAAAATGGCCCGTTTAATAATGGGGAGTAAAAATATAGTCAAATTGTTTCAACGAACAAGGGTTCAATTGGATGTTTCTTAAAAAAATAAATAAATAAAAAAAAATCCGCGGGTACGGGTGATGGATCCAATAAATCCGCATCCACGACCCGCGGGTGTCATCCCTAATTGTGACGAGTACAAATCAACTAAAAGTCTAAAAGATAAATGCTCTTATAGGGACCAAATGTTCACAATAATTGCCTAAGCTAGATATGAAACAAATAGTTCATTAAAAAAAAAAAGGTCGTTGTGCGTTTTCGAGATGATAGCCGAAATACACTTACAAAAGTAGGTCAGCCGTCAATTCTTTATGGCCATATCAACGTAGATCAACAAAATCATTTATGGTTTTGATAAAAGATTAATTGAAAATTAAATTTTTTTTTTTGGATTCTCGGTAACAAAAACAAAGGTTGTTTTTGGTTGCCACAACAAACAAGACAGAGGTTGTTGACCTTTGTTGTTAAACATGGCACAAGTGAACAATAACAATAGATTATTGTTTTTGAAAAGAATAATGATGCGTTAATTTAATTGTATAAAATAAAATTAAAGAAAATGGTTTTCATTGATGACTATGAACAAACGCAAACAAAGTGTTTGTGGTATTTGGTGATTAAAAAAAAAGTGCATCTAAAGCTTCTACTGAAAATAATATGCATCTAAAGCTTCTACTGAAAATTAATGTGCAAGGTACAACATATAACTATATGGTCAAATTCATTTGAGCCTTCGGAGTCACAAGTATATGATGTATATATATTACTCAATTAACAAAATAGTAAATCGAAATTAATTCATATGAATAGTAAAACGAAATTAATTAATTTACTATTCACATAAAAAAGCGCATATGATGAAAAGCGCATCGCATATGATAAGCGCATATGATAAAAAGCGAATATGATGAAAAGCACAGCGCATATGATGAAAAGCGCATATGATTAAAAGCGCATATGGTAAAAAACACAGCGCATATGATTAAAGGCGTATATGGTGAAAAGGATATATGATAAAAAAGGCACATATGGTGATTAATGAAAAGTATATTGTGAAAAAGAATCACAAATGTTTCTTGAAAGAATTCAAGGAAAGATATATGAACCAATTCATCCATCATGTGAACCATTTTGATATTTCATGGTTCTAATAGACGCATCTAGCGGATGGTCTCATATTTGTATGTTATCGAGCCGTAATATGGCATTTGCAAAGTTTCTTGCACAAATTATTAAATTGAGAACACATTATTCTGATTACACCATTAAAAGGATGAGACTTGATAATGCTGGTGAGTTAACATCTCAAGCATTTAATGATCATTATATATCTACAGGGATTGTTGTTGAACATCCAGTTGCTCATGTGCATACACAAAATTGGTTTAGCTGAATCAATAGATAAACGCTTGCAGCTAATAACTAGACAATTGATAATGAGTACAAATCTCTCAATATTTATATGTGGACATGTAAATTTACATGCTGCGACATTAATTCGCATTATACCATGTGGAAGTCATAAATATTTTCACTTAATACTTAATTTTGGCCAAGAGCCAAATATTTTTCACCTTAGAACATTGGTTGTGCAGTGTATGTTCCAATTGTATCACCACAAAACAATAAAATGGTTCTTCAAAGAAAGATGGTAATATATTTTGGATATAAAACATCTTCAATCATAAGATATATTGAACCCATGATGGGTGATGTTTTTACAGCACGTTTTGCTGATTGTCATTTTAATAAAACATTGTTCCCTAGATTAGGGGGAGAAATAAAAATAAAAAATAAAATGATGCTTCATGATGTGAACATCAATTAAGGTATATTGAACTCGCACAAAAGAATGTGAAACGAAAGTTCAAAAATAATGCATATGCAAGAACTTGCAAATTAATTACTTTATGCATTTACAGATAAAAAAAAGTGACCAAATCATATATACCAGCTATAAATGCTCCAGCTCGAACTGAAATTCCAAAAGCTGGCAATAATGTCACTGTTGAGTCTTTGCCACGCATCAAACGTGGAAGATCAATTGGTTCCGAAGATAAAAATCCTCGAAAAAGAAAATCAGCTGATAATGAGGTAAAAGAAAGTGTTCAAGAAGAACCACAAATCAATATTCCTTCTGCAGAGGATATTGATAAATGTAAATACTAAAATTGCGATAAAATTATGCAATATTATGGAACCAAAATGAAATTAAAATCTCTATGAGATATTTTCATATAATGTTACAATGACATCATGAATAAAGATGATGATCTGAAACTAAAATCTGTCATTGAATATACAAAGTGGACATGATTGAGCTCAATGGAAAGGAGCAAGACGAGCTAAATTAGAATCGCTCGATAAAAGAAAAGTTTTCGGATCAATCGTTATCACTTTTAAAGATGTGAAACATATGGGATATAAATGAATTTTTATCCGAAAAGAAATGTGCAAATGAAGTTACAAGGCAAAACTAGACTTGTAACTCAATATTTCCCACAAAGATCAGAAATGAATTATGAAGAAAACTTATCCTTATGTAGTGAATACAATTACTTATTAGATACTTAATCAACCTGGTAGTTACTTAAATGCATCTCATGGATGTTGTTACTACTTATCTATGTGAATCACTTGATAGTGATATATATATGAATATATCTGAAGGGTTTAAGGTATCATAAGTATCTAATGCAAAACTCAAATAAATGTATTCCATTGAATCACAAAGATTTTTATATGGATTGATACAATAGTATAACCGATTAAATGACTACTTGAAAAAAAAACGGGTATACATATACACTTATTTTGCACGTATGTTTTATAAAAACAATGTCCGGATATGTGATCATAGCTGTTTATGTTGATGATCTTAATATCATAGGTACAAATAAAGAAATCTATGAAATTATTCAACTTCTAAAGAATTATTTTGAAATTAAAAATCTTGAAAAAACCAAGTATTACCTTGGATTGCAAATTGAGCATATGCCTAATGGTCTACTTGTACATCAAACAACTTATACTGAAAAGATTTTAAAAACATTTTTTAAAGATAAAACCAATTGGTTGTTAGATCACTCAACATTGACACTGATCCATTTCATCCCCGTGAAGATCATAAAGATATTAACGGATCAGAAGTTCCATATATATTAGTGCAATTGGGACTGTTATGTATCTTACAAATTGTACAAGACCTGACATTTCTTTTGCAGTTAATTTGTTGACAAGGTTCAACTCAGCCCTTACAAAAAGACATTGGAATGGGACAAACACATATTTTGATACCCTTGAGAAACTGCTGATTTAAAATTATTTTATTCTAACATTTCAAAACAAGATTTGGTTGATTATGTATATGCAGGTCATTCATTAAGTCCTAATAAAGATAAATCTCAAACTCAGTATGTATTCCTAAATGGAGGTACCACAAAATCATGGCGTTCTTAAAACAAACACTTGTTGCAACATCATCAAATCATGACGAAGTGATTGCATTATATGAAACTACTCGAAAATGTGTTTGGTTGAGATCAATAACACAAATCATTATTGATTATTGTGGACTAGAACGCTATAAAAGACTAACAATTATCTTCACCAACAACTATATATGAAGAAAATGCAGCTTGCATAATACAAATGAAAGAAGAGTATCAAAAGTGACTGAACAAAATATAAATACTGACGAGGCGCCAAAGCCATAGACGGTCTTAACGGTCATAAGTTTGATGGAAAAGAATGGTATGTTGGTAAGGCTCAGAAAAGACTACAAGGGAATAGGAATTGAAACAAGGGTTTGAGCAAACCATGAAGGAGACTGTAGACAAATCACAGGAGCTAAACTTGTACATAAAAGATTTAGATGATACAGTTTCAGATGAAAACCTCAGATTCTTCTCATATACTCAAGATCTCGTAAAAGACAACCAGATTAAAATGAGATACGTTCAATCAACAACTCTGCTGATCTTTATACCAAAGCACTGTCAATTGCTGTTTTCAAAACATACGTTCACAATATTGGCATGAGGCAAGTTCAAAAGATGTGTCGACTCAGCATTGTCTACTTGAGGAGGGGTCAACTCTATGCTGCACTCTTTTTCCCTTAGCTAAATTTTTATCCCACTGGGTTTTCTTTAGCAAGGTTTTTAACGAGACAGTACTAGTTATTCTCTAATAAAATTGTCATCCAAGGGGGAGTGTTATAAAATATCTAGATTGTGTTATAAAATATCTAGATTGGATGTTAATTTTATTATTATTATATTTCTTGCATAGTAATATTTTATACTATAAATAGACATGTATGGTAACCATTTAAGGTGTACCATTTCTCTTGAAATATCAATATCAATATTTCTTCTCTCCTTCTTCTCTCTTTTTCTCTCTTTGTTCTTATAACCATTAAAGGTAGTTATAAGCCTACTGAATTATAACACATATATATATATATATATATATATATATATATATATATATATATATATATATATATATATATATATATATATATATATATATATATATATATTGAAACTAATGAATAATCACAAGGTTATTTATATACTCCATTAATTTTCAAAGATTATGTTTATTTGTAGGTCCATCCTGATGTTTGTATTATTTACTTTATTGTCAATGATCAATTTAATAAAAAGGTCGTCCATTAATATTGTCATCCAATATACTTTTAAAGAACAATTTAGTATGTTCGATGTCGTTTTCTATCTATCATAGTCAAAAGATTATTACATCGTCATTTGAATCGGTTCCATATATACGTGACCTATCTACCAATGAAATATGAACATATATACGTACTCCTAATTTAACTTAAAATTAATACATACATTGGCACATTGCATAATAAGTGCTTCGTATTATATTTCATACACTTAGGATGTCAATAGATTGGATAATGGCATATTCATATTCATATCCATCTAATTTTTGTTTATCCATATACATATACGTTTCATTTCAGTTCATCCGTTCATATCTATATCCATTAAATTAAACAGTTTAATGGATATCCGTTGAATATCAAATGAAATGTTAATCTTACAACGATTTTGACAATTTAATATATATTATACTGTAACAACTATAAATGGTTTGTTATCATGTTTTGATTGTAATTCGTCGCCAATTGTGAATTTAATTGAGTAAAATATGTCATAATATAAGTAAATATATATTTACACTAATCGAATTATACAATTTTGAATATTGTTACTAACAATTCAATAATTTGTGACTATCTTTTTTTTTTTTTTTTTCGTTAATAATTTATGATTTTGTAGGTTATTTGCATATATTTTAGTACGTAGTACATCACTTTACACTGTATTTAAATAATAAAATGCGATATAGTTTTGTAACTAAAGTAATAAGGGGATACAATACAAATCAAAACATGCCTATTAATTTACTTAAAATATATTTCTCACAAATGATAAATATTTTTATATTCACATGTATAATCATTAGAGGAATTAAGAAATTGATTACAACTCATAGGCCGTTCATACATAATAAGCAATGCATATATTTTAGTACGTAGTACATCACTCTACACTGTATTTAAATAATAAAATGCTATATAGTTTTGTAACTAAAGTAATTAGGGGATACAAATCAAAACATGCCTATTAATTTACTTAAAATATATTTCTCACAAATGATAAATATTTTTATATTCACATGTATAATCATTAGAGGAATTAAGAAATTGATTACAACTCATAGGCCGTTCATACATAATAAGCAACGTTCTTAATTATTTAGTTTAGGATAACTTTTAATAATATGGTATGATTAATCAAGGTTAGTTGTATGGAAATGTGTCTCGTGTTCTACCTTATTATTTATTTAGACCTTATATGTGCATTAGCCTTCTTACAATCTATCAATCTATCTATCTAATTTTGTTAAATCCGGTATAAAAACATATTTAACGAGGTAATTAAGAAAATTTAATATTTGAAAAAAAGAAAAAAAAAAGAAAAAAGAAAAGATGAAACATATTAACCATCATCGTATGTGATTGACTTACAAATAATAATGCGCAATTAGAAACATAAATTATACTTAAAACGATTATTTTTTATTATTTAATTTTTTGGGTGGCGGCTGATGCCATGAAATGGCTGACAAGTGTAAAGAAGTAAGTGGATCCATTTGCCAACGTAATAAGACCGACCGCCGGAAATAAATTAAAACCGCCCACCTCCTCTCCACCACTTATGTTTTTCTTCACTAAATTAATTATTATTAACATGACTAAAAATGGGACAAACAAGAAATTATAAGATGATTGTGGTTTCAAGCACTTTTTTATGTATGTATCTGTCGTTACCACATGAATATATATACGTTAGAGTGGTCTCATGCCTATTAACTATATCTTGCGTAGTTGTGTTATTACAAATAAATCCACTTATTCTTTTTTAAATCCACATAAACACGTTGGACGATATAACTTTATAATGTATACGTATTTAAAAAGGGTGACGATATGTACACAATCATTTTTGATATGTACACAACCAATCATGTTTTACAATGTTATACTGTACAACCAGGGGCGATTTTATGAAGGGACAATCGGGGGCGGCCGCCCCCAGTAGATTTGCAATTTTCATTGTAAAAATTTTCGAGTTTTCGACTTTGCCCTCGGTGGATTTTTTTTTTGCCCCAAACCCTACATATTTTGCCTCAAAACCTTCAAATTTTGCCCAAAAATCTCCAAATTTTACCCCAAAATTTTCAAATTTTGCCCTCAAACCTTCAAATTTTGCCTTCAAACTTTCAAATTTTGCCCTCAAACCTTCAAATTTTGCCCCAAACCTTCATAATTTAGCTAAAAACCTCCATTTTTTGCCCCAAAACCTTCATATTTTGGCCAAAAATTTTGATACGGTTTTAATTTTTTTTTGCCCCCGGTGAAAAAATCCTGGTACCGCCACTGTCACTGTAAAGCACGATTGATTGTGGACATAACAAAAATGATTATGTACATATCACTTCCCATTTCAAAAAAGAATAATGATAATAGTTCTGGGATTTTTCTAACTTGTAGTCAACATGCTTAAAAGTGTCGTCATATAGATAACTGCCACCCTAAAATTAATACAGAGTAATTAACTGGTATGTACAACACTTATTAACTTATTAACGACAATTATAACGGTGGTTGTTAGAAAATTTGTTAATGTTATTGTGTTTATTTCATACACCAATAAGCTCGTTTTTTTTTTTTTTTTTTTTTTTTTTTTTTTTTGGTGGTGAAATCCATAATAAACCATGTAGAGAAGGATTGGGCAACACTAATAATGTATGTGGCCATGTGGGTAAATGTTTTGTGTAGCCTTAGCCCAGCCCAATAGGTAGCCCATTTAACGTTGTCATATCTTAACCTATACATTGAATATAACTAGTTTTCGAACCCTCGCTTCGCGCCGAGGATTCATTATTTCGTGGCTAACGATGATGTCGTTGAAGCGCAACTCGAGTCGAACTAAAAGATATAACCCGTGAAAGATTTAAATGTTATTTTAAATTAACAATATATGTGCATCTCCGCGTTTCGCTATGGAATTGTCAACTTTTAAAAATTTAACGCAAAATCAACATGTATATCAACATGTATGAAAAGTACACCAAATATTTAGTGTTTTTTAAAAAGCGTCCGTTTTGCGTATAGTTAGTGACATTGTGTTCCTAAAATTATTTCGAGTTTAACTATGGTGTCGGAAAAATTTAACTCGTTGCGAGCGAGAGGATATGACCCGTTGAATATTTGGGTGGAGTTTATTTAAGATTTATTTATAAAAATGGTTATTTGACACTTTACCCCCTGTTTGGGGGGTCGTTTTGTTTTTTTGAAAAAAGTTGTGGGGGGGTGGGGGGGGGGGGATTTGTAAATGAAATGAAATTTAGGAGAAAAAATGTGAAAAAACGAAAACGCCCCTAGTTACTATTTATCATTTTTGTCTAATAGATGGTACTAGTTTTCGAACCCTCGCTTCGCACCGGGGGTTCGGTTTTTAATGTATTTTATTGTGTTTAGTTTGTAAAATTATTTCGTGGCTAACGATCATGTCGTTGAAGCGCAACTCGAGTCGAACTGAAAGGTAAATCCTGTCAAAGATTTAAATGTTATTTTAGATTAACAATATATGTTGTGATGCCCCGTACAAAATCATCGTGTACGAATCATCAACAACGGGATCATTACAAGGTCAAATACTATATGCGGTTTCAAAATAAGTTTGCATTCATATTAAAAGGTGACGTCATAACCAACGTCAAATGTTTAACAACCAAAAGTATGCTTCTACGAATAGCAAGCAATAATAGTACGTGACCCATAGGTCGTTACAAATACATCGTTTCAAAAGTAATATAGTTTGAATGCAAAATAAGCGTTTCATGCGGTGACATCTCTAATAAGCGCAGCGGGTATCTACAAAGCATGACTAGTACAGCGGAAGCAAGCAAACCTTAAGCACCTGAGAAAAACATGCTTAAAAACGTCAACACAAAGGTTGGTGAGCTATAGTTTAAGTATAACGGTAATGTAAGGTAGGCCACGAGATTTCAGTGCTTCAACAGCGTTTCAAAACAGTATGAAAAGTATATGTATAACCGTGGGCACTTGGTAACTAACTTAACGTAAATAACACCTCCTAAAAGTACACTTGGCGAGTGCGTATGTTTACGAAGTATTAAACACCCGTTAAATGCTAGCGCTACTAGCCCGAGTGGGGATGTCAAACCCTATGGATCCATATCTAAGATTCGCGTTCACCGGTTCAAAGACCAATGACTAAACGTTACCGAGCTAAGGGGAAAGTTTATGCCGTTGTATAACTGTTGACATATGTTTATGTAATAGATTAGTGGCGCACGGTTTTTATTCTTATCATGTAATGTAATTACTGTTTTTACCATGGTAACTTTGTATGTTTTGTATCTTAGGAGGTTGTCATATATAAACAACCTCCTCACTCCTAATTGAACTAGTTATCCATTTTGCACTAAGTCATATTATCCTTTCTCTCATGTGTTCTTGATAACTAATACTTCCAACCCACTAATCAACTCACAAACCGTCAATCTAGGCTTCATTAGGGACTAACAATAACTCACACATATATAAAGTTTAAGTACTCGTGCCTAATATGTAAAACGTAAAATGTGCATGTATTCTTAGTTCCCAAAATTGTTAAAGTAAAAAGGGATGCTATAACTCACAGTGGAAAGTAGTAAAAGTCGATACACGGGAATAGTAAGCAAGTGGTTGGTCCGAAAGGTCCTCAACCTAAGTCAAACGTTACTAAGTCGGTAAATCGTTCCCAAAGGTTTAAATGTATGTAAATTAGGTCTTAAGTACCATCATCATTCATCATTAAACAAAAAGTGTAAAGTAAGTTTTAAGTCAAGACTAGGGTTTGAAACAAAGGCTGACTTCGTTCAGTCGCCACGACCTCTATACAAACTGAAATGAGGTGAGACCAGTGGCCATGGCTCCGTATATGAGTCCCCTAGGTACTGACCAATTTCCAGAACCAAAATCGTATTCGTTTGACCATGGTGATGGTTTAAGTGCTAGTAGGTCATAAATTTCAGCACAACGTTAATAGGGTGTAGTGACTTTCGGGAGGCCATAGATCCTAAACCGTAACTCGGATTAAGAAAAGGTCTAAACGGAAAATCATCTACTCGAACCGAACTAACTGAAAATCAACTTTACAGTAGCCCAGGTAGTCTGATCAGTTCTAGAAACAGTAAGTGAAGGTGTTCTGGTGGGTTCTTGGTGCTTGATGCGCATCACGGTTCTCATCCTTGATGCGTATAGCCTCAAGTGTACAACTCGTTGATGGGTTTGCATCATTTTAACCAAGGTTTGACCATCATAACACTAGTGTAAGTCTAAGATATGTAGCACAACTCACTTAAGAGTTGTATGTAGTTTGATGAACCAAAGTTACATCAATATCTTAGATCCGACACATACATGAGTTCTACTAGTAATATTAAGCTACAAACTTAAAAGTAAACTAAATAATCAAGATCTTAAGTTGTAGAACTTAGATCTTAGCTAGATCTTAAAGATCCTATACTATAAAGTCTAGATCTAGACATCTAGTGTTCTTAAGTTAGATCCTAAGTTATAAGACTTGGATCTTCACTTTAATGAAACCATAAGTTATGAAACTTAGATTTTCAACTTGAAAAATGTATGTAAGCTTGTAAGCTCTTATTTACAACAAAATTAAAAGACCATAAGTTATATAAACTTAGATCCAACATAAGTATATGAAGTTATAACTAGAAAGTTATACTTCCATGTTCTTGAACTTATAAATTTAACTTTTAGTTTCAAGAAATATGAGATCAAGATTAACTAGTAATACTTGACCAAATTAACAACATCTCAACTTTAAAGTACTTACAAATGAAAGAAATAAACTAATCTACAAGTAATAAGTTCATGGTTGTTCATACTTAGAAAGATTCAAGCCAAGGCTTTGATCTTTAAGAAAGTAAACCTCAAGTTTACTAACATGAACACAAGTATGATTTTAAAACTCATGAATTTTATATCTTTTAAAACATTAAGTGTAGAACCATAAACTAGAAAGTTTAGGTTCTTGTTCTTGGTTCTTTACAAACAAAAGATGAAAGTAACCAAGATTACATGAAGATACAAGTTAAAGAACTTGATCCTTAACAACAACAAACAACTACAAGTAATTAAACAACAACAAAGAACAAGTAATGATGA
The DNA here is from genome assembly GCF_046630445.1 of Rutidosis leptorrhynchoides. NCBI lineage: Eukaryota > Viridiplantae > Streptophyta > Magnoliopsida > Asterales > Asteraceae > Rutidosis > Rutidosis leptorrhynchoides. Next base: position 58,606,586 of record NC_092335.1, read on the forward strand.
TGATGATGTGTTTATATTTCGGTTTTAAAGAAAAGAAAGAAGAGAAAAAAATAGTTCATGTTACTTACAATATTTGAGAGAAAAGAAAAGAGAGAAAGTTGAGAGAAAAGTGTAGTAAGTTGTGTGTGTAAAATGAAATGAGACTAGTGAATAAGTAATACAAAAAAATAAACTTGAACTCCTCCCTCCTACCACTTTGGCCGACGGTTTTCAACAAAAAAAAAAGGAAGGAATCAATTACACTTTCATATGTGGGAAAATGGTGTGAGCTAGAAGTGGTATTAAAGTAAAATGGTGTTGAAAAATGGTGTAAGTATGCATGTAACTAGTCTCCAACAAGTTGATTAATTCAAGTTTAAACTTAATGTGATACTAGCTTAATACATGGGCTTACAAGTTCATTAAGAGTGTAGGGTGGGCTTCCAAGTCCATGTTCAAATAATAAAAGCCTAAGTCCAAGTATGTAACAAATTAAATAAATAAGCCCAAGTAATTAACTACTTACACTAGTTAATTAAAAATGATTAATATTAATTAATCATGAATGTAAATAATATTCGAAAATATTATTCGTGTAAAGTACGTGTGTCACAAAGATAAAGCGGGCATGTAAAGTTAAATACGGTAACAAGTAACACGTATAAGAACACGTTTATTAAAAATCAAACATTAATAATAAATTATTAATAATTAAACGTTGGAAAATCCAGGGTCGTTACATATGTGCATCTCCGCGTTTAGCTATGGAATTGTTGACTTTTAAAAATTTAACGCAATTAAGTCGTTCTCTTATATTAACACTTCGTATGATTTAAGAGTAGAAGATTTACTCAGATATATCCAAAAAATGACTAAATAATTAAATAATGATAATAAGACCCATATGTGTTTGTTGTTAATAGATGAAAATAGTTACGGAGCCTGCGAGTGAAAAATCAACGTGTATGAAAAGTACCCCATGTGACGACCCGAAAATATTCGACCAAATTTAAACTTAATCTTTATATGATTTTGATTTCGATAAGCAAAGTCTGAGTCTACAAATTGTTGAACTATTTAAATAGATTCATTTATACCTTTGACTATCTCCGACTATTCACGAACCATTATTTGTAAATAGATATATATATATATATATATATATATATATATATATATATATATATATATATATATATATAGATTTAATGTATATTAAAAATAAATGTTAAAAGATTGTAATACTCGTTTAAGGTTCCGATTGATATTAAGCAAGTTAAACTCAAACTTATATTATTTTAAAATAAACGGTTAGCCGAAAATGAGATTTATAAATTTTAGGCTTAATAATAATATAATTAAAAGTTGTTTGTTAAATTTTAAAATTTCTTATATTTTACTTGGGATAGGGGGTGAATAATTAATGTAATTTTTATTTAATAATTAATGACTGAATTTTATACCATAATGACCAAAATAAATAAATATAGTTAATTTAAAAACATGGAATTTTTCTGAACACTTTTATCCGCCACTGATTTTGCACGATACACAGTCCGTAAAAAAACTGTCGGTTAATTAGAATCCAAATATATCGATGGTTTCTCCTAAATTATTTCCCATGTGACTTTTAAATTATTATTATATATTATTATTATTAAGTGTTTCCTGTATTATATATGCAACTTGCAGTGCATATGAGAAAACCACAAAACACTTGAAATTTTACTCCCTGTCTCTTCCTCTTCCTTGTTGATACCATCCCTCATCACACTTTTTTTTTCATCACCACCGTAGACAATTCCTTTATCTACGGTTCGAATCACGATCTTCAACCCGAACCCAATTTGAACCGATGCTACACTTGCTTTTTTTTTGTTTATGGTACCTATCACCACCACCTATAAACCGCACTCACCATGTCAATGCCACAACCATCGGCTACCACCATATTCATCGTGACACCATCATCACACTTAAACTCGATAAACCACCATAACCGTCACCTCCTATGATCACTACTCTCTTCACTTTCACGAACCACCTTCTTCTCCGGCAACCCTCACCACCATGGAATCAACACACCACCATTACCATCATTATTTTGTTGATTTTCTTTTCGTTTTCTGTTTACTGTTTCGTGAGCACATCTTACAAACCCACAATCACCATCTCCTTTGTTTTGTATTGAAAACTCACAACCTTATTACCTTTCACCACCATCCTAATACAACCCAAGTCACCTGCTATCAACAACACTACCATCTAACCTACTTATATTAGCAATAGTCATCGTAAAAACTTGCATCGATTTCTTTTACTGTTTCAAGTAGGTTTGTTATCCTACAACGAATAAGAACTCCTACAACTACCAACTTCACCATATTAATCACCATAACCCACCATCTATCTATAAAACTATTACACACGGTTCCTGTTTGAACCAAACCAAGAACAAATATATCCAAAACCCATTTTTACCTTATACTTCACCATGAACTCAACCGAATTCATGAAACCCATTTAGATAATTAACTACTGCGTCTTTAATCTTCTGTTTCTATTCGAAGATAGTCCAAACATCCATGGATTACTACTGCTACTAATTTCCTTTTCATTTCGCTGATCAAACCACAAGCCATCTGCATCATTCACTACCGGTTCTGCTGCTATTTTGTTTTCCTGCTGTTTCAGTAATATCACGAAAAAGATGGTACCAATGATCTTACTAATTATTTACTTATTCATACAAAGTATTATTGTTAATGTTACCGGTAATCTGACTATGTGTTATGATAATGGAGAATGACACTTGGATTGTGACAACCCAGAAATTTCCAACCAAATTTAAACTTTAATCTTTATATGTTTCCAACACGATAAGCAATATTTGTTAAGTTAAATTTCAAGAATTTTAAACTATGTTCATACATTCATTCAACCTCGACCAAGTTCTAACGATTCACGAACCATTAAACGAATATGATTATATATGTATATGTGTATATATATTATAACTTGAAACGTAAACAAAATATTAGATTAAATACTTTATATGATTGTATCTGTTTCAAAATGTTTATCAATGGAATTAGAAGATAAGATCAAATGATTGAATTATCAGATATATTGAATTATGATTACAAGTCTCTGTTGAAAGGCCCACGTTGATTTGAGAAATCTTTCCATTTTAACAATATTCGGAAAATGGTAAAGTGATTTATAAATAAGAACAAATTGTCAATCATTGAGAACTAGACAAAGGATAGTGGAAGATTGAATCTCATAAAGACTCGATTGATCTATTTAGTTTCAAACGTACAAAAACGTTTTCAGTTTAAAAAGAACTTTATTATTAAAACGTATATAACTTTTATAAATATCTAGAACCACTTTTGACAACTCATTACTTAACTAGTATGATAAAGATAACGATATTTATATTTTATTTTATTAAATATATATAACGATTTAAATTAATATTATATATATTTATACGCGTATTATACGTACATAGTTTTATACTTTTACTATACTTAAACTTTACCTTTACTTTATTTTTACTTTACTTTAACTTTAATAATTCACTTTAATAATTCATACTTTAATAATTCACTTTAATAATTCATACTTTAATAATTCACTTTAATAATTCATACTTTAATAATTCACTTTAATAATTCATACTTTAATAATTCACTTTAATAACTCAAAAATCTATTATAAATAGAATTCAATAGGTTTCATTATTTCATAGAAACTTGAAAATATTTTTCTCTAAACTCTCTCAATCGATTTACATATATATATTTACTCCGTATTATTTCAAGATATTATTAGTATACATAAAATATTACGACGGAGTGCTGTCCGAGTGGTTTCAAAATTGTTTTTCGAGTAGGATAGGATTAAGAAAATTATGGGTTATAGCTATGGAGGTGATTGAGTATGGTTCATGGGTATGCTCGTGAGGTCAATATAGTGTTTATCATTTCCGTTGCGTCTACGTACGTTTCCTGCAATATTGAATCTCAATATTGATACGTGAGTACTCATAATTTAACTTTTACATACTAATAGTGTATCCCTGACTAGTGCTCGAGTATTTAGGATTATGCATGTTTGTACTTTTGATATTGCCCTTAGATAGGTTAGGTTGAATGTTGAATTAGTTACACTTGCGGTTGAGATAAGGTATAAGATATGCATGTCCTTGGAAAGCTAGCGAACAATTAAGAACTTTTTCTTTAGATATCGAATGGTTTCGATGAACGGATTAGAAGTTATAATCAATTGAATTTTCGATATTTTTATTAAAATTGATTATTATTATCGTAGTTTTTATCGTCGTTCTAGTTTTATCTTATTATTATGATTATTATTATCTTTATCAATAAAAGGGATTTATCATTAAAAATTGTTATTTTTTTTATTACTATCTTTATTATCGTTAAAGTTATAATTAGTATTATTATTATTATCCAATTATTATTATTATTAGTATTATTATTATTATTATCATTATTAATATATATATCATTATTTAAAAATGGTTATTGTTATTGTTATTATTATTATTATTACTATATTATCATTAAGATAATTATTAGTATTATCGTTAATAATGTTATAGTAACTCTCATTATTAATATTAGTGTAATTAAAACAAATATTTGTAACACCTAATTATTTTGATTACTATTATTATCATTATTATGAACACGATATAAAAGACGATTAAAAGCTATTAAACGAAACGATTAGGAAATAATGAGTAAGAGTATCATGATGAAATTAAAATATTATAAGATGTTGATGTAGATAAAATTATCGTTCTTATTATTTTTATCATTACTATTATTATTAAAAGTATCGTTAGTATTAAAACTATCATTTTAACAAAAATTATCATTTTAATAGAAATGTCATTGTTACTATAAAATATCATTATTATTATTATTTTAAATAGAATTATTATTTTAAAGATAATATTAAAAATTATCGTAAATATTAAAGTTATCATAATTAGAATTATCTTTTTATCATAATGTCATCTTAGTAATTATAAATATTGATATTTTTATAATAATAATTATTATTACAAAATAATACAACTTTTACTTACTATCATTATAGATATTATTTTATCAAATAAATATGTGATACAAATATATTTTACTACGTGTAATAACTTACTTTAATAATACCTATCATATTATCTTTATGATATTAAATGAACCCTATAAATTTTATTACTTAATATATATAAAAGTATATTTTATTATATAAATTTAATATAAAATTTTATTTATTAATAAATAAATTATATTATTTACTCTAATAAATCTTTTAAAAATATAAAATGACGATATTTAAACTATATATTAATCATGTATAGATTTTTGGAAATTATTTTGAGTCAAATTTACTTTTGTTGACTTTTGCATATTAGTCTCGAGCATTAGGATTGTGGTACACTATGACTTGACCTAATTTGTTAGACAAATATTGACCAACACATAAATATATATAATTAATTTAGGTTGGTGAATCCGAGGCCAACCTTGCACTTGTTCAATGACGTTATATGTATTTTTACTACGAAATACAGTATGGTGAGTTTCATTTGCCTTTTTACCCTTTATATTTTTGGGCTGAGAATACATGCGCAATTTTTATAAATGTTTTACGAAATAGACACAAGTAATCGAAACTACATTATATGGTTGAATTATCGAAATCGAATATGCCCCTTTTTATTAAGTCTGGTAATCTAAGAATTAGGGAACAGACACCCTAATGGACGCGAATCCTAAAGATAGATCTATTGGGCCTAACAAACCCCATCCAAAGTACCGGATGCTTTAGTACTTCGAAATTTATATCATGTCCGAAGGAGGATCCCGGAATGATAGGGGATATTCTTATATGTATCTAGTTAATGTCGGTTACCAGGTGTTCACCATATGAATGATTATTTTTGTCTCTATGCATGGGACGTATATTTATGAGAACTGGAAATGAAATTCTTATGATCTATTAAAATGATGGAAATAAATGATTATGATAAACTAATGAACTCACCAACCTTTTGGTTGACACTTTAAAGCATGTTTATTCTCAGGTGTTAAAGAAATCTTCCGCTGTGCATTTGCTCATTTTAAAGATATTACTTGGAGTCTTTCATAGCATATTTCGAAGAACGTTGCATTCGAGTCATTGAGTTCATAAAAGATTATTATTAAATCAATTTATAGTTGGATAGTGGATATTATGAAATGGTATGCATGCATGTCAATTTTCAATGTAAAGAAAGTTTGTCTTTTAAAAACGAATGCAATGTTTGTAAAATGTATCATATAGAGGTCAAATACCTCGCAATGTAATCAACTATTGTGAATCATTTATAATGTATATGAACGGGTCCTTTTAGTTGGTATCAGAGCGGTGGTCTTAGCGAACCATGTCTGCATTAGTGTGTCTAACTGATAAGTCGTTAGGATGCATTAGTGAGTCTGGACTTCGACCGTGTCTGCATGTCAAAAGTTTTGCTTATCATTTTTAGTAGGAAATCATCTGCTTATCATTCTTAGGAAATTACCTGCTTATCATTACTAGTCTAGACACGTCTTGCTACATTAATTGCATGAGTAGTGTATAGACAAAATTCATATCTTAGCGTATCTGCTAAATCATATCTTATCGTATATGTTACTTTAAACTTTACCTGACATATCCCGCAAATTCCTCCGTAATCTACGAAATCTTTTGTTCTATATCTATGGATATTCTATGTAATTAGAATACCATCCGATAACCGAAAATCATTTCATATCGAAAAATCCTTATTCAATCGTACGAAATGGAATTCATCATTAATTCAAGTTCCTCGGATTCCGAAAGGGAATCCCACTCCAGCTCTGAAAGCAGTGTGACCGGAATGGATCAACCAATCAGCCATCATCTATTCTGGATGAATTGGGGATGGGTTCGTAGCCTCCTCAATCATTGGAGACAAGAAGAAGGTGATCCCTTCCATCCACCCCATTGCCCTCTTAACGAAGAACCTGAAGCACTTACCGGCGAACCAATCCGAAACACCATTTTCTCTCTCATTTCCAGAGTATCTCATCACGATTATATACTACATCAAATTCTAGATTATATTTATCCGCTCGTCCGAACCGACAATCACCCCGGTATAATAGAAGAAGTCAACGAGCTTCGCGATTGTGCAAAGATTACAAACACCAGCAGCAGCACCAGCAGCATAACCAGTACCACCATCATCAACGCCAACAGTACCATTACCACCTCCAACCACAACCGCGTCGTAAACCTCAACTTCACAATCTGTCCCACGAGCATCAACGTCATACGCACCATAGATACCAAGGAGTACCAACAACAATAACTGACGAAGTATTAATTCATAACTTCATTGGAGAAACATTCCGCGGCGATTATGTAATCTCTAAAGTCTTAGAGATTATCTAATCTAGCCCTAACCATTAATCAGTTAAACGAACCAAAATGATAGAAGGAAGAGTAGAAACCCTGACAAAAATGGTGTGTGATTAACAAGCTAAACTTGCTTTACCAACAGCATCAACAGTACCGTCAGCGTTACCAGCATCGTCAGTACAGTCAACATCCGAATCAACAACACCGATAACATCACAAACTCCGTCAGTTCAAGAATCACTGTGGACATCATTACGAATCAATAACGTGTATATTGTATCAACGAGTTATGAAGAATTAACTCATTCCCTCTGAAGAAATTATATGTATAATATATATATATATATATATATATATATATATATATATATATATATATATATATATATATATATATATATATATATATGTATATATTTTTTGAAATAAATCTTTCCGTGCTAAGCTATTGTGTGTGAATCTTAACTACTCGGTTAATTCATATTACAAATATGCAATAATGTACGTCCTTCGGCCGCAACTTAACCAGTGTTAACTACAATCTCTGTCGCAATTCAACAAATTTCAATTCATAATAAATCAAGTATATATTTGATTTTACACTTTCATCATCGATGTACCCGAAACTTTTCAGATAACATCATTCGTACTTTGCGAAATTCACAAGAATTCCATGAACCGAACATCATACATCAACAAATAACGAAGTATTGATTCATAATTTCAATGTCATTAAAGAAATACTGCGTAAAAGTTATGTACTTTTTAAAGCCTTTAGGGATTATTCAATTCTAGTTTCAACCGTAAATCAAATGAGTTTAATTTAACATTAACTCATTAAATCTATGTTACATCTGAAGAAAATATACATATATATATTTTCATAAAGACTGTAATAAAATTCTTTTGTACAAAATATTAATTGTGAAATTTTTTTTAACGGGTAGGTAATACCCGAGAGATATAGAAATTCACAATTAATATGTTACATTCTTCGAATCTGATTCAGCAAATCATCCATTATACTCCCTACTTTCACAACAATATACATTCTTTTATAAAAATCAAAACAAGCATACTCATTCAAAATTTAATTACATATTCTGATTTTGAAATCTCAAAATTCAACTTGAGATATGACCAAAATCATCACTCTTAGATCCTTACATCTTTCACAAGCTATATTTTGACTTCAAAACTGTGTTAGAACATCAAATGTATGTTAACGATTACAATCTGTGTTCAAACCCTTCGAAAATTTCTGAAGACACTTCGAATGATGAGCAATCGAGATGATGATCCAACCACATGTTACCCACAGTTATGTACCCGAAAAACTCTTGAAATCAAAGTAAAAGTTTAAACAACGTATCCGCGTCAGATTCTTTGGCATTTATTAGCAAAAATAACTTTTCGACTCCTATTCAAAGTAGCCAGTTTTGTCACAGCTCCAGCTAGTCAACTTCGACTTTTCAGTCAGACTAACCTTATTATAACCTTGAGACATACACCATCGTTACCAGGAAACCTTTTACATTCCACCACGTTATTAGCAGATGTACCAACAACTTCATTACCCTTTGACTTTAGCCTCTCCAAAAAGTCATTATAATTATTCATTGAAACCCCATCATTTACTCATTCGCATCTTGTAATGAGAATTGCCATACGAATCATTGGGAATTAGCAATCAGTATTTTGAAACCTCGCAGCATGTCTACGCCAACAGTTATATGTGTATATATAACGTCTATCTTCTGGACTTAATTTGAAAGTGAAGTTTCTGAAAAATACACCGAACTACGAATTGGTTCTCCGGAAAAAAAAATGCTGATGAAGCAGCAAAAACTATAAACGACTTTAAACGGTAAAAGCTGGATGATAATGATGAAGTGTGCTGGAAAAGCGCAGAAAAAGAGAAGTTTTGGAACTGGAAAACGGATTGAGCAAAGTAGGAAGGAGGCTGTGGACAAATTACAAAGACTGAACCTGACTTCAAAGGATCTAAATGATTCAGTACCTGCTGAAGTCATTAACAAATACCTTGCTCCTGACTCTAAACCCCTGCGGACAATATTCTTCATCATCCTCCGATATTAGAAATTCTAAAATATCATCATATCTTTCATTATAAATATCCTCCATATTTCTGAAGATATTTTCTTAATTTTTCTTATTTGAAATCATTTACCTCTTCGCGCTATCTGTATTACATCATAAAAGAAACTATTTTAGTTTCTAAATTATGAAACATTCAAGTTTAAAATAGGAATATTTTGAAGTAGTGTTGGGAACTGAAGCATGAATTAGTATAATATAATGACACCTGATCAATGTGATTATATTACAGTAAGTCATGCTGAGTTTTTAAATGAAACGTGATGATTCACAGATCATAACATCATAGTGTGCCATGTTATACGACTCTTGTATTCTACTTAACCTCTAAAATATCAAGAAAATATTTCTTGATGATTCGGCCTTTTCCAAGGTATTCTAGTAATTTGACAAGTCAAGATCGTGCCATCACAATTTCCTTCCTAGAACATTAACAATGTTCATTCCGAAATTCATATCTGTGAATTCTGGACCATTACAAGCGGTGCTTAATCGCAAGAAGAAGAAACAAAAGGACAAAACTCCGAAATAGAAATTGGGGTATAAATTGCAGCAAATAAAAGGGAGCATTAACTGTGAATGATAATGATTATAGAAGACAGAAGCAGAGACTTTGAAATATAAGGGAACATATAAAGCCCAATGACAAACCAGAAATTATAAACCATATATATCGATGCATATAGCAATATAAAGACACGGGAGAACTAGAAACACTATAAACCCAAGAGTATAGTAGAAGTAAATAGATTCTTCCGGCAGTAGATGAAAAAGAAGAATGACCGATATGAAAGTTAGAAGTATATCGAGAATCAGAACTGGATGGAGCATATTGATGAATACTTTAAAATATGAGTTGAGGGGGAAAGAATAGAAGGTGATGAAACATGACTAGGAACTTAGAAATCAACAGATTTAACTCACACAATGGCGGAATAAGTGAATCAAACCCTCTAGTGAATAGGTTAAGTTTTTTTTTTTTTTTGATTAATTTAGTCAAACCACAACTAAATCAAGTGTGATTAGATCAACACCTAGAGCTATTATTCACCACCTGGGTGATTTGGACTGAGAGAGAATCGGAGGAGCTCACTAGATCTGAGTGTGTGTAACAAATGAGAGGCTTAACCTAAAATGAAGAACATAAGACTTTATATACCCCTACTGTTGACTCACCCATACGATTCATTCATCACACGTACGAGTTGGCTTCATCAGCTACGGGTGATCACTCACTTGTGTCTTCTCATTTAGGTTGTAATTGTGACTTAGCTCAGCATCAACCGTGCGTATGAGCCTGTCAGTCGTACTAGTGAGGCTTCACTCGTACGTCTGACTAAGTCTAACATAGTCAAACATCTAAATCTCGTTCCTGCAGTTCCTGTAACCACATACAAACACAGATAGGATAATAACGAGCAATCATGGTGGCCTGTAAATTGTTGTACCTGCAATGGACGTGGGTAGATGTCTAGGGACTTGCATAAAATGCATCAACAGAAGGTGTGAGTTGTAAGGAAACGAAGGAGGTGAATTTATAAGAAAATCTCCGACAGAACAATTAAAATGGACGATCGCATTTAAAGCGGATCCTAATTCCCTTGATTACCGGAGAGTCAAATCTTATTAAGAAGATTTTCTTCAAATCCCTTGAAATCTGGGAATCAATCATATCTACATCAAATGATAAGATGAATCTACACTCACTCATTTCACTCTTCTATGTTAGCTTCATTCGTACTCTTCATATAAATGGATTGTTTATCCAAATTATTCACTGATGATAAAACTCTAATTTTCAGCCCGTATGCATCATGAAAACATACTTATTATCATTCACGACCTTTCCACTCAAATTTCGGGATGAAATTTCTTTAACGGGTAGGTACTGTGACAACCCAGAAATTTCCAACCAAATTTAAACTTTAATCCTTATATGTTTCTAACACGATAAGCAATATTTGTTAAGTTAAATTTCAAGAATTTTAAACTATGTTCATACATTCATTCAACCTCGACCAAGTTCTAACGATTCACGAACCATTAAACGAATATGATTATATATGTATATGTGTATATATATTATAACTTGAAACGTAAACAAAATATTAGATTAAATACTTTATATGATTGTATCTGTTTCAAAATGTTTATCAATGGAATTAGAAGATAAGATCAAATGATTGAATTATCAGATATATTGAATTATGATTACAAGTCTCTGTTGAAAGGCCCACGTTGATTTGAGAAATCTTTCCATTTTAACAATATTCGGAAAATGGTAAAGTGATTTATAAATAAGAACAAATTGTCAATCATTGAGAACTAGACAAAGGATAGTGGAAGATTGAATCTCATAAAGACTCGATTGATCTATTTAGTTTCAAACGTACAAAAACGTTTTCAGTTTAAAAAGAACTTTATTATTAAAACGTATATAACTTTTATAAATATCTAGAACCACTTTTGACAACTCATTACTTAACTAGTATGATAAAGATAACGATATTTATATTTTATTTTATTAAATATATATAATGATTTAAATTAATATTATATATATTTATACGCGTATTATACGTACATAGTTTTATACTTTTACTATACTTAAACTTTACCTTTACTTTATTTTTACTTTACTTTAACTTTAATAATTCACTTTAATAATTCATACTTTAATAATTCACTTTAATAATTCATACTTTAATAATTCACTTTAATAATTCATACTTTAATAATTCACTTTAATAATTCATACTTTAATAATTTACTTTAATAACTTAAAAATCTATTATAAATAGAATTCAATAGGTTTCATTATTTCATAGAAACTTGAAAATATTTTTCTCTAAACTCTCTCAATCGATTTACATATATATATTTACTCCGTATTATTTCAAGATATTATTAGTATACATAAAATATTATGACGGAGTGCTGTCCGAGTGGTTTCAAAATTGTTTTTCGAGTAGGATAGGATTAAGGAAATTATGGGTTATAGCTATGGAGGTGATTGAGTATGGTTCATGGGTATGCTCGTGAGGTCAATATAGTGTTTATCATTTCCGTTGCGTCTACGTACCTTTCCTGCAATATTGAATCTCAATATTGATACGTGAGTACTCATAATTTAACTTTTACATACTAATAGTGTATCCCTGACTAGTGCTCGAGTATTTAGGATTATGCATATTTGTACTTTTGATATTGCCCTTAGATAGGTTAGGTTGAATGTTGAATTAGTTACACTTGCGGTTGAGATAAGGTATAAGATATGCATGTCCTTGGAAAGCTAGCGAACAATTAAGAACTTTTTCTTTAGATATCGAATGGTTTCGATGAACGGATTAGAAGTTATAATCAATTGAATTTTCGATATTTTTATTAAAATTGATTATTATTATCGTAGTTTTTATCGTCGTTCTAGTTTTATCTTATTATTATGATTATTATTATCTTTATCAATAAAAGGGATTTATCATTAAAAATTGTTATTTTTTTATTACTATCTTTATTATCATTAAAGTTATAATTAGTATTATTATTATTAACCAATTATTATTATTAGTATTATTATTATTATTATTATTATTATTATTATTATTATTATTATTATTATTATTATTATCATTATTAATATATATATCATTATTTAAAAATGGTTATTGTTATTGTTATTATTATTATTATTACTATATTATCATTAAGATAATTATTAGTATTATCGTTAATAATGTTATAGTAACTCTCATTATTAATATTAGTGTAATTAAAACAAATATTTGTAACACCTAATTATTTTGATTATTACTATTATTATCATTATTATAAACACGATATAAAAGATGATTAAAAGCTATTAAACAAAACGATTAGGAAATAATGAGTAAGAGTATCATGATGAAATTAAAATATTATAAGATGTTGATGTAGATAAAATTATCGTTCTTATTATTTTTATCATTACTATTATTATTAAAAGTATCGTTAGTATTAAAACTATCATTTTAACAAAAATTATCATTTTAATAGAAATGTCATTGTTACTATAAAATATCATTATTATTATTATTTTAAATAGAATTATTATTTTAAAGATAATATTAAAAATTATCGTAAATATTAAAGTTATCATAATTAGAATTATCTTTTTATCATAATGTCATCTTAGTAATTATAAATATTGATATTTTTATAATAATAATTATTATTACAAAATAATACAACTTTTACTTACTATCATTATAGATATTATTTTATCAAATAAATATGTGATACAAATATATTTTACTACGTGTAATAACTTACTTTAATAATACCTATCATATTATCTTTATGATATTAAATGAACCCTATAAATTTTATTACTTAATATATATAAAAGTATATTTTATTATATAAATTTAATATAAAATTTTATTTATTAATAAATAAATTATATTATTTACTCTAATAAATCTTTTAAAAATATAAAATGACGATATTTAAACTATATATTAATCATGTATAGATTTTTGGAAATTATTTTGAGTCAAATTTACTTTTGTTGACTTTTGCATATTAGTCTCGAGCATTAGGATTGTGGTACACTATGACTTGACCTAATTTGTTAGACAAATATTGACCAACACATAAATATATATAATTAATTTAGGTTGGTGAATCCGAGGCCAACCTTGCACTTGTTCAATGACGTTATATGTATTTTTACTACGGAATACAGTATGGTGAGTTTCATTTGCCTTTTTACCCTTTATATTTTTGGGCTGAGAATACATGCGCAATTTTTATAAATGTTTTACGAAATAGACACAAGTAATCGAAACTACATTATATGGTTGAATTATCGAAATCGAATATGCCCCTTTTTATTAAGTCTGGTAATCTAAGAATTAGGGAACAGACACCCTAATGGACGCGAATCCTAAAGATAGATCTATTGGGCCTAACAAACCCCATCCAAAGTACCGGATGCTTTAGTACTTTGAAATTTATATCATGTCCGAAGGAGGATCCCGGAATGATAGGGGATATTCTTATATGTATCTAGTTAATGTCGGTTACCAGGTGTTCACCATATGAATGATTATTTTTGTCTCTATGCATGGGACGTATATTTATGAAAACTGGAAATGAAATTCTTGTGGTCTATTAAAATGATGGAAATAAATGATTATGATAAACTAATGAACTCACCAACCTTTTGGTTGACACTTTAAAGCATGTTTATTCTCAGGTGTTAAAGAAATCTTCCGCTGTGCATTTGCTCATTTTAAAGATATTACTTGGAGTCTTTCATAGCATATTTCGAAGAACGTTGCATTCGAGTCATTGAGTTCATAAAAGATTATTATTAAATCAATTTATAGTTGGATAGTGGATATTATGAAATGGTATGCATGCCTGTCAATTTTCAATGTAAAGAAAGTTTGTCTTTTAAAAACGAATGCAATGTTTGTAAAATGTATCATATAGAGGTCAAATACCTCGCAATGTAATCAACTATTGTGAATCGTTTATAATATATATGAACGGGTCCTTTCATGGATGATGCAAATCGTGAATTTGGTGAGGAATTATTATGTGTCCTGCTACAGCCATATTATTTCAATCATTTAACTAGATTAATTGGATTATGGCTTAAATAATTTACAACATGACTTTTAGAAATTAAAGATGAAACAGACAGAATATTTCAATTGATTATAAGTGGGATGTGAAAGTCATGGTAGGGTCTTTATGAGAATAAATTTTTAAAAAGTAAGGTAGGCTTTTGGAGTTGTGGTCTTGTATGTTGTGCGTGGGAAAGAACCAGCAGGCCCACCTTGGGGTTGTTTTGGTTTGTAGTCGATAAACATCAAGAAGTAAGGAAGATGACTAACCATTGATAGGGGTATTCGATGATGACGTAATGGTGATGAAGATAAAGGTGGATGATGATAATTAGTTACGTACATAATGTTATTCGATGATGGTGGAATAACGATGATGATGGTATAATGACGATTAGAATGAGATGATTATGATAATGATGATGATACACTCGATTAAGTATGATGATGATGTTGTTATGGTGATCGTATGATATAGATGATGAGATATTATGATTTCGATTATAGAGATGATGATATTGTCGTGGTTTAACTGCTGCTATACCCTACCAATTTTTTTTACTCGATTAATTAAAATCTCAAATAATGTTTCGGTGGTGTATAGAGTATTTGTTGGGCTGAATTACCCTTGTGCATAGTGGGCCGAATTTTTTTTTATTTGTTGGGCCGAGGACTAGAGATCCTTTTGGGCTGAGATTTTGTTTCAGTTGGGCCGATATATGGTTAGGAATTGCTGTTGGGCCAAAACAGATAGTATACGGGTTATATCTTTATGAGATGGGTGTATATCAGAAAAGCTGAAGTGGTGGGATGGTTGAGAGGGTTGTTGGGGTTTTGAGAGGTCGCGGGTTCGAGTCTCGTCTGTGGTATTTATTTTTAGAAAAGCTTGGAGAGGGTATACACTTTTATTTTGATTCTCTCATTATTATTATTATTATTATTATTATTATTATTATTATTATTATTATTATTATTATTATTGTTATTATTATTATAATTATTATTGATAGAATTATTATAAGTATTATTAGAATTATTATTAATAGTAAAATTATCAAAGGTATCATTTTAAATTTTTTTTATCATTATTATTATTAGTAAAATCATTACTTTTAGAATTATTATTATTAGTATACATTATAATTAAATTAACATTTTTATTAAAAGTGTTATTTTTATTAAAGTTATCATTTTATCATTAATAGTAAAAGTATCATTTTTAACTCTATTATCATTATTATTATTTTTATCATTTCTAATATTATTTTAGTATTAATACAATTTTAACAAACAAAAGATATATATATATATATATATATATATATATATATATATATATATATATATATATATATATATATACACATATATATATATATACACATATATATATATATATACATATATACAAAAAAAATTATTAAATACATATAACATAACAAAATTTATATTTTTATTTATTTTAAATATATAAAATAAATATATGAAATATATAGGTTATTAATATAAAAATGATAAAACTAATAAATTATTATATATATAAATTTGTTCGATTACAATGTGTTAATATATATATAAATGATATAGGTTCGTGAATCCGAGGTCAACCCTATAATTGTTCAATGACGTCATATGTATTTTTACTACAAAATACAGTATCGTGAGTTTCATTTGCTCCCTTTTACTCTTTATATTTTTGGGACTGAGAATACATGCGCTGTTTTTACAACTGCTTTATTAAATGCTATTGAAATATATTTTGAACTGCGAATACATGAAATGCTTTTATAAATATTTGACGAGATAGACACAAGCAAAACATTCCTCGAATGAATTATTATGCAGACAGAAGTTCTGCGGATTATTGTTGAATTATGTGGACATGATAATTGCCACCGTTGAATTATGTGAACATGATAATTGCCACCGTTGAATTATGTGGACATGATAATTGCCACCGTTGAATTATGTGGACATGATAATTGCCACCAATTAATATGAATGTTATGTATCGAGAGAATGATTTTATACACAGGTTATGTGTATGTTATTTTTGTGCACAAGATATGTGTACGGATACTAAGATTATGAAAGATGATTTTGTACACGAGAAAGGTGTATTGTATTTAAAAAAAATATCGCATGTACATTACATGTGGGTATAGGATTCGGGCCCATTTGTACCATGCAGGATTTAAATCTTGTGGTCTATTAAAATGATGAATTTTATTGTTTTATGATAAACTTATGAACTCACCAACCTTTTGGTTGACACTTGAAAGCATGTTTATTCTCAGGTATGAAAGAAATCTTCCGCTGTGCATTTGCTCATTTTAGAGACGTTAATTGGAGTCGATCATCGCAATGGAACCAGATGTTGGTGACTACGTCCAGATGGATTAGGACGGGTCATTTCAGTTGGTATCAGAGCGGTGGTCTTAGCGAACCAAGTCTTGCATTAGTGTGTCTAACTGATAGTCGTTAGGATGCATTAGTGAGTCTGGACTTCGACCGTGTCTGCATGTCAAAAGTTTTGCTTATCATTTCGTGTCAAAAATTACTTACTTATCATCCTTAAAGTCTAGACACATCTTACTGCTTCTATTGCATAGACAGTGTATAGATAAATTCATATCTTAGCATATCTGTTATTGTTACCTCTGCCTGACAGCTTCTGTAGATTCCTCCGTAATTTATGGGATTTTAGTATTATATATGCATATGCAAACTATGTATTGCAGGGTACTAATCTACATCCTATAACCTATTTCTTATCGAAAATCCTTCATCTGATCGTATGAGATGAATCCCTCAACCAGTTCGAGTCCCTCGGATTCCGATAGCTATTCCGCTAGTTATTCCGACAGCTATTCCGACATGGATGTTCACTTAAGCTTTGGGAGCAGCGTCACCAGAATGAATCAACCAATCAGCCATTACCAATTCATCTGATGGGTTCGTAGTCTACTTAATCATTGGAGACTAGAAGAAGGTGATCCCTTTCATCTACCATATTATCCTTTTGGCAAAGAACCTGAAGCACTTACCGGCGAACCTGTCCGTAATACCATTTTCACCCTCATTTACCGAATATCTCGTCATGATTATATACTATCTCAAATTCAAAACCTTATTAATTCGCTTGTTCCGAACCGACAATCATCCTGGAGTAATGGAAGAAGTCAACGAGCTTCACGCCCGAGTAATAAACTTGGAGAATATGGTGCAAAACTTACCAGCTTCAGCAACATCATCGGCACCAACAGTACCATCAGTAACAGCACCAGTACCATGAACAATCCATGCCTCAACATCTTATTCTGTACCTCGAGTATAATCATTGTTCTACGTATCGTTCTACATCAATTATCTTCGTTTTCATGCCGATTAAGTAATCTCTAATGTTTTAGAGATTATGTAATCTAGTTCTAACGGTAAACCAAATGAGTTTAATATCATATTAACTCATTAAATCCATGATTACATCTGAAGAAAATATATATGTATATATGTTTTCATAAAATTTGTAATTAAAAAAAAATCCTTTCGTACAAACTGTTAATGGTGAAAATATTTTAACGGGTAGGTAATACCCGAGGAATATTTAGATTTCACATTAATAAGTTACACTGTACATTCTTCAATTTAGATTCAGCAGTCATTAACAATACTACTCAAATCCACACATATACGTATCCGTTCACCAAAGAACAACTATTCTCATTCAAATTCAAATTTCATAATTGGATTTTGACTTATCAGAATCCAACAAGTGGCATAATGAAGAAAACATTGGACAAAATAAAATTTGTTAGAAACAAACAAATTAATTATGAGAAATTTTGTTAAGAATTCACGCTAACAAAATTCTAGCTAACTGTTCCTAGCTAACTGTTAATTCCGTATTACATTTACTTATCACAATTTATTTATCGCAATTTATTTATCGCAGTTTATTTATCGCAATTTAATTATCGCAATTTTATTTATCGTCATTTGATTTCTGTTATTTACTTTACGCACTTTATTTATCGTCATTTAATTTCTGTTATTTATTTTACGCACTTTAAATATCGGGACACGTATACAAGGTTTTGACATATCCTATCGACCCATCTATATATATTATTTGAAATAACCATAGACACTCTATATGCAGTAATGAGGGAGTTAGCTATACAGGGTTGAGGTTGATTCTATAATAATATATATAGTTTAAGTTGTGATCGAGTCTGAGACATGTACACGGGTCACGATACATATTAATTAATTCAAATATTATATATATTAAACTGTATATGAATTATTGGACTGTTAACTGTGGACTATCGACTGTGGACTAATAACATTGGACAATTAAAATGAATTAAAATATTGATAATAACATATGAAACTAAACATTTCTTCAAGTTTGCCACTTGATTTTATCTTAAACCTCATTTGTATCTTGACGATTATAATCTGCGTTCAAACCTTTCATAATTCTTGAAAACACCTCAATCGAGAGGATGAACCAACCGCACATCGTCTACAGAAGAAAAGATTGATGTATATAGTTATGCATCTGAAAACACTCGGAACCTGAATAAACGTTTCACACATATCTGTACTAGCTCCTTTGGCGTTGTTATTACCAAAAATAACTTTACAATCCCTTTCCAAAGTGGTCAATTTTGTCACAGCTTCAGCAAATCAATTTCAACTTTCATTCGGATTAAACTTATTATAACCTTGATATATAAGTTTACCTTTCGTCATCGTTACCAGGAAACCGTTTTTATTCCACCACATTAGCAGTAAACTAACCAGCAACCTCGTTGCTCCTTGGTTTAAATCCCTTCGACAAATCACTATATTTATCTATTGAAGTCTCATCATGTACTCATCCGCATCTTGTAACAAGAATTGCTATACCAATTACCAGAAATCAGCAAATCTGTATTGTGAGTCTCACAATGTTTCCACATCAACAGTTATATGTATCCATATAACATTTATCTCTTAGAACTATGATCTTTCATTCTGAAATTCTGAAAAGCACCCAGTCTGCGAATTAATACTCTGAATTTTGAAAAGTTGAATGAAGCAACAAAAACTGTAAATGACCTCAATAGCCAAAAGTTGATGATAAAGAATTGTATGTTGGTAAAGCTCAGAAAAAGTTTAAAACTGAAAAACTGATTGAGCAAACTACCAAGGAGTCTCTGAACAAAACACAAGGACTAAACTTATACATTAAGAATCCTGATAATTCTGTTTCTGATGAAATCTTTAGCGAATACCTTGCTTTTGACTCCAAACTCTTGAGGACAAATTTTCTTCACTATCCTTCGATATTAGAAATTCCAAGATATCATCGTATCTTTTATTATAAATATCCTCCATATTTTTGAAGATATTTTCATAACTATTCTTATCTAAAATCATTAATCTCTTCGTGCTATCAGTGTTACATCATATAGAAACTGTTAGTTTCTATATTCTGTAAACTTTCGAGCTTAAAATATGAATGTTATTGAAGTAATGTTGAGATTTAAAGCATGAGTTAGTATAATATAATGGCGCTTGGCCAACGTGATTATATTACAGTAAGTCATGATGAGTTTCTAATGGGACGTGATGATTCACAGATCATAACGTCATCATGTGCCATGTTACATAACTCTTTCATTCTGTCTAACTTCTAAACATATCAAGAAAATATATTCTTGATAGTTCTATTCTCAGTGATTCTGGTAATTTGACAAAACAATTCGTGCTATTACCGTTACTTTCTGCTTAATATATTATAATCATTCGAAACTCCATACTTACGAATTCTGAACCATTACTCGCTTTACTAGAGGTCGAGAAGAGAATAAAAAGACAAGGAACTCCGAAACATAAGGGAAGATATAAAACTCAATAACAACACTGAAATTACAAATCATGTATATCAATACGTATAGCAAGATAAAGACACGGGAGAATTAGAAATATTATAACCCCAAGGTAATAGTAGAAGTGAATGGAATCCTCCGGTGGGAGTTGGAAAAGAATAAAGACAGATACGATAGTCAGAATAAGAACAAGGATCAGAACTGGATTAAGCGTTGTTACAATTTTTAGATGTATGGATTAGTGAAGAAAGTATAGGAATGATGAGAATAATAAAACGGAAGAGGTAAATTTATAATGAAATTACTTGATAGAGCAATCGAGGCAGATCATCGCATTTAATTATAGAGATCTTAATTTCCATAAATCCTGAAGAATCAGGTCTTATAGATTTCGAAGATTTTCTTTGATTCCCTTGAATTTTGGAATTCTACCCTGACTCTGTCAAAAGTTAAGACGAATCTTTACTTTTTCTATTTCACTCTTTTGTGATAGCTTTATTCGTGCTCTTCAAATAATCGAATTGTTTTAGCTGTATTATTCAATAATGATGAAACTCTATTTATCAACTCATATTCGTCATGAAAACATTTTTATTGTTAGCCATGACGACCACAATCAAATTTCGGGACGAAATTTCTTTAACGGGTAGGTACTGTGACGACCCGGAAATTTTTGACCAAATTTAAACTTAATCTTTATATGATTTCGATTTCGATAAGTAAAGTCTAAGTCTACAAATTGTTGAACTATTTAAATAGATTCATTTATACCTTTGACTATCTCCGACGATTCACGAACCATTATTTGTAAATAGATAAATATATATATATATATATATATATATATATATATATATATATATATATATATATATATAGATTTAATGTATATTAAAAATAAATGTTAAAAGATTGTAATACTCGTTTAAGGTTCCGATTGATATTAAGCAAGTTAAACTCAAACTTATATTATTTTAAAATAAACGATTAGCAGAAAATGAGATTTATAAATTTTAGGCTTAATAATAATATAATTAAAAGTTTTTTTGTTAAATTTTAAAATTTCTTATATTTTACTTGGGATAGGGGTGAATAATTAATGTAATTTTTATTTAATAATTAATGACTGAATTTTATACCATAATGACCAAAATAAATAAATATAGTTAATTTAAAAACATGGAATTTTTCTGAACACTTTTATCCGCCACTGATTTTGCACGATACACAGTCCGTAAAAAAACTGTCGGTTAATTAGAATCCAAATATATCGATGGTTTCTCCTAAATTATTTCCCATGTGACTTTTAAATTATTATTATATATTATTATTATTAAGTGTTTCCTGTATTATATATGCAACTTGCAGTGCATATGAGAAAACCACAAAACACTTGAAATTTTACTCCCTGTCTCTTCCTCTTCCTTGTTGATACCATCCCTCATCACACTTTTTTTTTTCATCACCACCGTAGCCAATTCCTTTATCTACGGTTCGAATCACGATCTTCAACCCGAACCCAATTTGAACCGATGCTACACTTGCTTGTTTTTTTGTTTATGGTACCTATCACCACCACCTATAAACCGCACTCACCATGTCAACGCCACAACCATCGGCTACCACCATATTCATCGTGACACCATCATCACACTTAAACTCGATAAACCACCCTAACCGTCACCTCTTATGATCACTACTCTCTTCACTTTCACGAACCACCTTCTTCTCCGGCAAACCTCACCACCATGGAATCAACACACCACCATTACCATCATTATTTTGTTGATTTTCTTTTCGTTTTCTGTTTACTGTTTCGTGAGCACATCTTACAAACCCACAATCACCATCTCCTTTGTTTTGTATTGAAAACTCACAACCTTATTACCTTTCACCACCATCATAATACAACCCAAGTCACCTGCTATCAACAACACTACCATCTAACCTACTTATATTAACAATAGTCATCGTAAAAACTTGCATCGATTTCTTTTACTTTTTCAAGTAGGTTTGTTATCCTACAACGAATAAGAACTCCTACAACTACCAACTTCACCATATTAATCACCATAACCCACCATCTATCTATAAAACTATTACACACGGTTCCTGTTTGAACCAAACCAAGAACAAATATATCCAAAACCCATTTTTACCTTCTACTTCACCATGAACTCAACCGAATTCATGAAACCCATTTAGATAATTAACTACTGCGTCTTTAATCTTCTGTTTCTATTCGAAGATAGTCCAAACGTCCATGGATTACTACTGCTACTAATTTCCATTTCGTTTCGCTGATCAAACCACAAGCCATCTGCATCATTCACTACCGGTTATGCTGCTATTTTGTTTTCCTGCTGTTTCAGTAATATCACGAAAAAGATGGTACCAATGATCTTACTAATTATTTACTTATTCATACAAAGTATTATTGTTAATGTTACTGGTAATCTGACTATGTGTTATGATAATGGAGAATGACACTTGGATGATGCAAATCGTGAATTTGGTGAGGAATTATTATGTGTCCTGCTACAGCCATATTATTTCAATCATTTAACTAGATTAATTGGATTATGGCTTAAATAATTTACAACATGACTTTTAGAAATTAAAGATGAAACAGACAGAATATTTCAATTGATTATAAGTGGGATGTGAAAGTCATGGTAGGGTCTTTATGAGAATAAAATTTTAAAAAGTAAGGTAGGCTTTTGGAGTTGTGGTCGTGTATGTTGTGCGTGGGAAAGAACCAGCAGGCCCACCTTGGGGTTGTTTTGGTTTGTAGTCGATAAACATCAAGAAGTAAGGAAGATGACTAACCATTGATAGGAGTATTCGATGATGACGTAATGGTGATGAAGATAAAGGTGGATGATGATAATTAGTTACGTACATAATGTTATTCGATGATGGTGGAATAACGATGATGATGGTATAATGACGATTAGAATGAGATGATTATGATAATGATGATGATACACTCGATTAAGTATGATGATGATGTTGTTATGGTGATCGTATGATATAGATGATGAGATATTATGATTTCAATTATAGAGATGATGATATTGTCGTGGTTTAACTGCTGCTATACCCTACCAATTTTTTTTACTCGATTAATTAAAATCCCAAATAAAGTTTCGGTGGTGTATAGAGTATTTGTTGGGCTGAATTACCCTTGTGCATAGTGGGCCGAAATTTTTTTTATTTGTTGGGCCGAGGACTAGAGATCCTTTTGGGCTGAGATTTTGTTTCAGTTGGGCCGAAATATGGTTAGGAATTGCTGTTGGGCCAAAACAGATAGTATACGGGTTATATCTTTATGAGATGGGTGTATATCAGAAAAGCTGAAGTGGTGGGATGGTTGAGAGGGTTGTTGGGGTTTTGAGAGGTCGCGGGTTCGAGTCTCGTCTGTGGTATTTCTTTTTAGAAAAGCTTGGAGAGGGTATACACTTTTATTTTGATTCTCTCATTATTATTATTATTATTATTATTATTATTATTATTATTATTATTATTATTATTATTATTATTATTATTATTATTATTATTATTATAATTATTATTGATAGAATTATTATAAGTATTATTAGAATTATTATTAATAGTAAAATTATCAAAGGTATCATTTTAATTTTTTTTATCATTATTATTATTAGTAAAATCATTACTTTTAGAATTATTATTATTAGTATACATTATAATTAAATTAACATTTTTATTAAAAGTATTATTTTTATTAAAGTTATCATTTTATCATTAATAGTAAAAGTATCATTTTTAACTCTATTATCATTATTATTATTATTTTTATCATTTCTAATATTATTTTAGTATTAATACAATTTTAACAAACAAAAGATATATATATATATATATATATATATATATATATATATATATATATATATATATATATATATATATATATATACATACATATATACAAAAAAATTTATTAAATACATATAACATAACAAAATTTATATTTTTATTTATTTTAAATATATAAAATAAATATATGAAATATATAGGTTATTAATATAAAAATGATAAAACTAATAAATTATTATATATATAAATTTGTTCGATTACAATGTGTTAATATATATAAATGATATAGGTTCGTGAATCCGAGGCCAACCCTATAATTGTTCAATGACGACATATGTATTTTTACTACAAAATACAGTATCATGAGTTTCATTTGCTCCCTTTTACTCTTTATATTTTTGGGACTGAGAATACATGCGCTGTTTTTACAACTGCTTTATTAAATGCTATTGAAATATATTTTGAACTGCGAATACATGAAATGCTTTTATAAATATTTGACGAGATAGACACAAGCAAAACATTCCTCGAATGAATTATTATGCAGACAGAAGTTCTGCGGATTATTGTTGAATTATGTGGACATGATAATTGCCACCGTTGAATTATGTGGACATGATAATTGCCACCGTTGAATTATGTGGACATGATAATTGCCACCGTTGAATTATGTGGACATGATAATTGCCACCAATTAATATGAATGTTATGTATCGAGAGAATGATTTTATACACAGGTTATGTGTATGTTATTTTTGTGCACAAGATATGTGTACGGATACTAAGATTTATGAAAGATGATTTTGTACACGAGAAAGGTGTACTGTATTTAAAAAAAAAATATCGCATGTACATTACAGGTGGGTATAGGATTCGGGCCCATTTGTACCATGCATGATTTAAATCTTGTGGTCTATCAAAATGATGAATTTTATTGTTTTATGATAAACTTATGAACTCACCAACCTTTTGGTTGACACTTGAAAGCATGTTTATTCTCAGGTATGAAAGAAATCTTCCGTTGTGCATTTGCTCATTTTAGAGACGTTAATTGGAGTCGATCTCGCAATGGAACCAGATGTTGATGACTACGTCCAGATGGATTAGGACGAGTCCTTTCACCACAAATATTTAACGTTTTTTAAAAAGTGTCCGTTTTGCGTATAGTCAGTGACATTGTGTTCGTAAAATTATTTCGAGTTTAACGATGGTGTCGGAAAAATTTAACTCGTTGCGAGCGAGAAGATATGACCCGTTGAATATTTGAGTGGAGTTTATTTAAGATTTTTTATGAAAATGGTGATTTGATATTTTACCCCCCTGTTTTAGGGGTCGATTTTAATTTTTGAACAAAGTGTGGGGAGGTGTTTGTGGTGAAATGGAATTTAGCTAAAAAGGAAGAAAAAAAAAGGGTGAAAAGTCTTAAATATCCTTGATACTATTCATAATTTTTGTATAGTAAAGTAATAGTAATAGTAATAGTAATTGTAGAGATACTTTTTGTTTGATTTAATAGATAAATGGAAATTACCCATAACAAAAAAGAATGTACATGAAAAAGGATTCACTGCCAATAGACATTCTATAACATGATCAGTGACACCAAACTATGTAAGGAACTAGAAAGTTGCTTACAAATTATAGAGTCAAATAGGTTGAATAAATAAGGGACTGTGTAATCAAAAGCACTGCACAATGATAAGTGTAGTGTTAAATTTAACATTCGATCTTAACGCTGTACGATTTTAAAGGGTACCATTGATTCAGTGTTAAAAATTGAATTAAAAAAAAAATAATATAGAAAAACGATCTTAATCAAAAAAAAAAAAAAAAAAAAAAAAACTGTTTAACGCGGCGTTGATTATAAACTTAGACCTTTCATGTCAGAGTTGAATGTTGGCAAGTTGTCGTGAATGCCAACATTGATGAATGAAAAAATCAGAAAAAACCCTGAAAAAACACACGTCCCTGAAATAGGGGATTGTTTGATCGGAAAGTAGGAGGAAAATACCCAATGCCACTCCAATTGTATGCATATTGAAGGTGACTTCGATCATGTGTATTTTGAAGGGACCTGAAATATTAAAATGCCTGTGTAATAACTCAGGTATCTATATATTGTTTAGATGAATCATAATAAGAAAAATCAATTAGCTGATAATTTAATAATACCGGATTTACCTTGTTATTTGATGTTTAACGTTTATAAGGCCTTATTTTGCATATCTTGAAGCGTACTTCAAAAGTCAAAACTAATGAGACGGTACATCACATATTACTTTTAAGATATCTTTGGTATGAGTTCAGATTTACAGACATTTAATTATATGTATCTAAAATTAAAATTTTATAGATAAATAGTAGAGTAATACTGTTATTGATAGAAATAAAACTAGCAAAGTCATGCATTCCACAACCAGTCTCAATAAATAAAGTACCAATCTTAATAAACAATTTTTAAGTATATAATAAATGGTTTATTGTTATATATAGGTTCATATTACAAAATATTTACATATTATCATCAAAGACAATAACAAAAATTAAAATATAATCATCAGGATGGACTATTATACATTTATACTTGAATCCATCTCTGTTGTCCTTCTGATCAGAACCTACATACTCACATATATATAGGATTTAATGTGATCATATCATATCATCATATGATATATGATATGATTTTATTATAATTCAAGATCTTCGTTCTTCGAAACCTTCGCCCCTTTCTTCCCTAATAGTGGCCAACCTCGGTGCAAAAGACGGTTTCATTGGAAGAACAATTTGCAACGGTGCAGTCTCGATTAGAGACTTCACTTGCACCATCCTCATTGTTCGTGACATATCATTCAGCGTCATCATGTTTGATAAAGTACTTGATCGGTTTCTTTCTTATGTATGTTTATATGTACAATCGTCTCTTTCTGTCTGATCTTTCAATTCAAACCAGAAAGAGATAATTTTGAAACCTAACTTCACCACGTTAATTACAACAGGTTTGAACGTAAATGAAACCAATTGTGTCACTATTTATAGGCATGTTTGCACGTATATGTTTTATAAAGTTGTTGGTTGAACATCTGGTCTGAATATCAACCATGAAAAAATATATATCTTTGTTTGATTGATGGTTTTGAGAAAAAACAGGAATTGAATTCAATGCTAGGCTTTGTTTTAATGAAACTATTTTGATTTTGAACTTTAAAGCATTGTGAATGGTAGGTTGATGGACGTTAAGTCATGTCACATTATAAACGGTTGTGAAGAAAACCATGTGTCAAAATGGGTTGAAATTACTTGCTTCAATAGGAGGGTGTTTAAAAAAAAAAAAAGAAAATTATAAGAGGATGAGAGATGTAATTGAGATACAAACGCTCAAATGCTAAACACCAACAAACATGTGACATTGACACAAACGACCAAACTCGCTACATTGCAATCCACAATCTTCCATCAAGAAATAGATCATCTATTTGCATTTGGTGATGTAAACATGTAACATTCTGATGAATCTGATCAAAAGAAATTAAAGAAAAGTCTGTGTGCGTTCAACCATTTGAATAAACCGAACCACTTGACACCAAACTCTAGGATCGTTTCTGCCCAACTACATGTCCAACACATAAGCTCATGAGTCCCTTAGTACTCTAAAACCAAACCAATTGGTGATAGAGGGAGGTTCTCTAGGGTAGAAGCTTGAAAATTTGTAAATTTATAATGTGATAGATCGATGGAGTATATAACACATAAGGTCTCAAAACAGAGCAGGCGAGTTCATATGTTTTCAAGTGAAAAATAAGGTCCCTTCAAAGTAGAAGCTTCGTTGGCTTGGTGTCAAGGTCTACATAAGGGGAGCAAGTGTTACTGACGCACAAACAAGATGGTTCAACACGTATGATGTATTTTTTTTTGGTGGGGGGGGGGGGGGGGAACTTTACAACAACAAAGCGATTTTCAAAAAAAAAAAAAACAAAAAAAAATGTAAAAGAGATATGCAAGATACAACCAAAGCGGCCCGCACCTAGAAAGCTACAAACTGCATCTATAGCCGAAAATCTACGAACTTATAAAAAATGATCTGCACGCACTAAACAAAAGGGCACACCCGGAAAATACAAACTAACCATGACAAAAATACATGAAAAAAACCCAACAGTTAGCTACAGTTAAGTTGGTACAAATGTTAAGGACCAAGTTCGTTACCAATTTGAAATACCAGTACACAGACCATTGATCGTGCAAAACATACAAAAACAGTGGCTAGAACCATCAAGGAAAGCCAACACGGATCGTTAAACATACAAAAACAGCAGCTAGAACCATCAAGGCAAGCCAACACGGATCGTTAAACATACAAAAACAGCAGCTAGAACCATCAAGGCAAGCCAACACGGTTCCTTAAACAACTAGTAACAAACAGGGTCCAAATTACATTTAAGCTAAAAACGATTAGCCGAACACATAGATATCATTCAGGAGTGCATATTGGTTCCGTAGTAATTATACCAAAATGCACATTTTGCTAACAGATAAAATGTGCTCGATGCGTTTCATAAGCACTTGCAAGATAAAAATTGCACGCAGTTCAAATACAAAATCATAATATAATCAAAACATCTCAAACACAGTAATATATAATCTAAAAGCACAACTCAGTCTGAGGATTAAAGATATTGTAATATCAAATACAAGAAATCACAATTCTCATTCTCATAATTTTAAAAACAGAAAAACAACTTAAACCTTAAAACAAAAAGGCGAATTAATCGAGAGGAATCTCAACATCACCAGCAGCAATTTCTTCCTGCAAATCCTTAGGATCCTTACCATCAACCGTACAACCAACTGATACACAAGTCCCGAGGATCTCCTTCACAGTACCTTGTAATTCCTTAGCCATTGATCTCGGCCTCATCACCTTTGCAATCTCAATCACATCATCAAGTGAAATATTACCACTGTGTTTGATATTCTTCACTTTTTTCCGATCACGTTCCGGTTCTTTCAACGCTTTGATCACAAGTGCGGCAGCAGATGGCACCACGGAGACCTTAGCCTGACGATTTTGAACTGTAAGCTTGACGGTGACACGTAGACCCTTCCAGTCCTTGGCGGTTTCTTTTGCGATGTCTTCTCCGATCTTCTTTGGTGATAGACCGAGTGGACCGATTTTAGGAGCGAGTGAACTCGCAGCTCCGACCTCACCGCCGGTAACTCGGACGTAAACGTCGACCACCTGAGATGGATCAAACTTTGGCGGCATTGTTGTAGCAGCTAGGGTTTTGGGGAATGAAGAAATGAGAACCAAATCAGATAATAATCGATATAAATTAGGGTTTGCGAAATGGAACAGACTTCTATTGGGCTTTTTATGATGAAGTTTAGGCCCAAAAAAGCTTTCGTGGATACTGAAGGACCTACTCTGCAAATTTCTTTCTGTTAAGTTCTAACTGAAGGACCATTGGTGTCAAATTTGAAACCCACTATTGGATGGGTTCTTTTTAAGTTGGTGCCATTGGGCTTTTATACTACTCGCGTTAGTTAGCAAAGAAATATAAGTAATTATTTCATGGGAAATTAATAAAAGAATACATTTTCCAAAAAATGTTTTTATGACAAATCTCTTGAATTCGTGCGAACGAATTTGAAGTAAAGACGGCGAAAGTGACCAACGAAATAAAATGGAGTCTTGTAAGACTAGTCAAAAGAGGTGCGAGAGAAAAGGAAAGGTTATCCGAGCACTCATGTAAAGTTGGTGGTCGAAAAGAACGCCTTAGCAACGAGAAAGAAAAGTTTTTGAAATTTAGGGAAAAGAAAAGTTTTATTAACAAGAATATTTATGAGCCGTTTGAATTTTTCTCCTTTTTTTTTTTTTTGAAAAATGTTTATTTTTAACGTAAGCAACTTACTACATTAAAATACGTGATTTGACTAGCTCAATCATTGTATGAGTGGTAGGGGTGTTCAAAACCGGATATCCGAAATTTCGGATATCCAAATTTCGGATATCCGAAAATTCGGATAGTGGATTTGGCCATCCGATATTCGAATCCGAAATTTCGGATATCCGAAAACCGGATATCCGAAATTTCGGATTCGGATATCGGATTATCCGAAATCCGAAGTCTACTTTTAAATTGATCTTTCATCCTTGAACCAAAGATAGACAAGGCAACTAATATATATAAAAGATCAAATTAAGTTGAAGACAGCAAGTGCAAATTTGAGTTGCAAACAACATCAAAAAACTGCATTGGACCGAACAAAAGAAAAAAATGTGTGTGAAAGAGAGTGTGAGAGGGGAGAGAGTGTGACAACCCGGAAATTTTTGACCAAATTTAAACTTTATCTTTAAATGATTTAACGTTTCCGACACAATAAGCAAAGTCTATGAAGTTGAATCTCAAAATTTTAGAACTGTTTCATTACATTTGACTGCTCTCGACGATTCATGAACAATTATATGTATGTATATATATATATGTACAAGTAAAAACGACTTTCCTACAGTAAAACACTATTTTCTACAGTAAAATGACTTTGCTACAGTAAAACACTATTTGCTACAGTAAAACACTATTTGCTACAGTGAAACCGTATTTTGCTACAGTGCTGCAGTGAAAACGACTTGCTACAGTGATTTGCTACAGTAAAATGACTTTGCTACAGTGAACATTATTTGCTACAGTAAACACTATTTGCTGCAGTAGCACTATTTGCTACAGTAACCACTATTTGATGTCGATGAACTAGCAAACAAAAACGGATAAGGCGGCCATGCGATCGCATGGCAAAAACACTGAAAACTCATGCGATCGCATGAGGTACTGTAGCAGGCCACATACTATAAAAGCTCGATTCATTCCTCCGAATTATTATTTTTTATATTATTATTATTATTATTATTATTATTATTATTATTATTATTATTATTATTATTAATCTTATTATAATATAATATTATTATTAGTAGTATATATACCTAAAATACTACGACGAGGTTATGAGCGTGTCACCTTCAAAATGGGTTTTTGAGCGGGATAGAGCTAAGGAATTTATGGGTTATTGCCAAGGAGGTTATGGGTAATGTTCAGGGGTATATTTGTGAATCAAATCTAGTGTTTATCATCTCCGTTACGTCTACGTACTTTCCTACAATATTGAATCTCAATATTTATACGTAAGCACTCAAATTTTATCTTTTATATATTAATTGTGTATCCATGTCTAGTGCTCGAGTATATATATATTTATATATGCTTGTATGCTAAATTTCGTCGTTAAACAGTTATAATGAATCGCGAATTAAATACATATATTACTGGTAAAAAGTATATGATATACATGTTTTTGGAAAGCTGGCGAAAAATCAATAACTTTTCATTTAGATATCGAATAATTTCGATGAACGGATTAAAGGATATGATCAACTGAATTATGATTGACGTTAATTGAAATTGCTTTTGAATCTACAATTAAGATTTAAACAACTCGTTTACGAGATTGATAATTTAGATTTTTGAATATTACCAACCGAGTAAATGAATCCTTATATAAGGTACGTCTCGTTTTGTTAAACAACTGTCAAAATTGACTTTTTGAAACGACATTGGATAACTTTTGTATGTCGATCTCGAGCATTAGGATTGTGATACACTATGACCTGACCTAGCTTGATAGACATTTATTGACCAACATATGTTCTCTAGGTTGAGATCTACGATTATTTGGTAATCCGAGTTTCGATCACATTTTGGTGAACGACTTTATATGCTGCTAAGGTGAGTTTCATTTGCTCCCTTTTTAATTGGTTTTGCAATATATATTTTTGGGCTGAGAATACATGCACTTTATTTTAAACGCAATGGATACAAGTACATACTAAATTCTATACTGAGTTTGAACCGAAAATCCCTTAGCTTTGGTAACTAGTAACTGCCAGTTATAAGAACTGGTGGGCGCGAGTAGTAGTATATGGATCCATAGGGCTTGATATCCCCGTCCGAGCTAAAGCACTAGCCTTTTAACGGATGTATGCTATTTGAGAAGCGTACACGTTGATTTGAGTGTATTATTAAGATGATTATACAAAGGGTACAAATTATATATATACGTTAAAGTTTAGTTACCAGGGTGCTCAATTTCGTAGATATTTTGATAAACGTTTCTGGATGAAACAACTAAAATCTTGTGATCCACCTTTATATACAGATTATACGAAACATTAAAACTATGAACTCACCAACCTTTGTGTTGACACTTGTTAGCATGTTTATTCTCAGGTTCCCTAGAAGTCTTCCGCTGTTTGATTATATGTTACACAAGCTATGTGCATGGATTCTTACATGGCATATTTTTTCAAGAAAACGTTGCATTCACCAAATCATCACCATGTATCTTATTTTGACTGCATTGTCAACGGAAGTACTATTGTAAACTATTATTTATGGTGATTGTCTATATATATAAATCATCAGATGTCGAAAACCTTTGATTTAAATACACTTATGGTGTGCCTTTTCAAAAGAATGCAATGTTTACAAAACGTATCATATAGAGGTCAAATGCCTCGCAATGAAATCGATGAATGACGTGTTCGTCCATATGGATTTGGAGCGATCGTCACAGAGAGTGTGGAGAGAGAAAGTGAGGTATGACGGTGGCACGTTAGGGCATAGAAATTGCGACATTGGAAGACTTCGGAATGGATTTATGGGGCTCTTTGGAAGCCGTTTAACATCCTTCATGTTCTTCAATTACCCCGAGAGCTGGAAGATGACGGATCTGTGGAAAGTTTTCAAGCCATATGGTGACTTGCGTGATATTTACATGGCCGGAAAAAGATT
This sequence comes from Rutidosis leptorrhynchoides, assembly GCF_046630445.1. Taxonomy (NCBI): domain Eukaryota; kingdom Viridiplantae; phylum Streptophyta; class Magnoliopsida; order Asterales; family Asteraceae; genus Rutidosis; species Rutidosis leptorrhynchoides. Next base: position 58,640,330 of record NC_092335.1, read on the forward strand.
AAAGAGTGGCCAAAGATTCGCGTTTGCTAGGTTTCATGGTGTGAATGATGCGGACAGATTGCTAAAATCACTTGAAAATATTAAGTTTGAGGATTATTCAATCCACATATTCAGAGCTGCTGAGAGAGAACGTATGGCAAATAGAGAAAGGGCAGGTGCCCATGGGGGTACTACGCAAGAATGGAAAAATCCTGTTCATGGTAATACTGCTCAGGCTAATCAATTCAAATACAAGAAAGGTATCTTTGCTACCCAGGGTGTGACTACAGGGAGAATCTTAATAAGTCGAAGAAGGAGGATCTAAGGTACACCCTAAACATCTTGAAACAAGATCTGAGATTCCAACTCAAGAAGACAAAGGTTGTGACAAAAGATGATAATCCAATTGCAAGTGATTGTAAACGTGAGGTGTCGGTCACGAACGGCAATTATAACCACAATCTTTTTGGGTATTCCATCGTCATGGAACTCAAACATATAGACATACTCAATCAACTGGATGAGCTATGTCGTCTGGAAGGAATGGGTAATTTTTCGTTAAAATATCTTGGGGGGCTCAATGTTCTTATGATATGTGAAGACAAAAAAGCTGCTGAACAATTAATCAACTATAACAATCATGTCATTCGTAATTAGTGCAATGAGGTATATGCCTTAGATAAATACTACTGGAGTCCAGGCCGATTAGTCTGGATCAAGGTGATGGGTGTCCCTGTCACATGTTGGAATGAGGAGGTGTTCTCTGAAGTTGGTAGAAAGTGGGGTGAAGTCTTGGCTCTAGAAAACTGTAAAATCAATCCTGGAACACAGAACTTGCTTTTTGGAAACATGTTAATAAAAACAAAAGATCTTTTCCATATTGATGGAACTGTTAGTTTGTGTTGCGATAATAGTCTTATTCATGTTAATGTTAAGGAAGATCCAAATAGGGAAATCAAATTTGAAACAGTCAAGAGTACTGAAGATGTCCAGGTAGATGATCATGATCCAGCATCCATCCATGATGATGATGAAGATAATAATCATGAAAATATGGAAGAGAAGAATAATGAAAAATCTGAACCAGATGATGATGACGATGAGTTTATTGACGATACATTTGATTTCTTAGAGGAAGAAGAGGTAGATGAAGAGTTAGTTTTAGAAACCCTTCCTAAGAATGTTGTGACGCCCCGTACTAAATCATCATGTACGGACCATCATCAACAGGATCATTACAAGGTTAAGTACTATATGCGTTTTCAAAACAGAGTTTGCATTCATTAATAAAAGTGACGTCATAACAAACGTCGAATGTTTTACAATCCAAAAGTAAGCTTCACTAAGTAGAAGCATTAAATAAGTGTACGTGACCACAAAGGTCGTTACATAACATAGTTCCAAAAGTATATAAGTTTGAATGCAAGATAAGTAGTCATGCGATAACAACTCTAAGCAGCGGGTTCTACAGCACGACTAGTATGATAGCGGAAGCGACTTCAAGCACCTGAGAAATACACGCTTAAAAAGGTCAACACAAAGGTTGGTGAGCTATAGTTTAAGTTTAACAGTAATGTAAGTAGGCCACGAGATTTCGGTGCTACAACGAGCGTTTCAAAAGTATGTAAAAGTATATGCTTAACCGCGGGCACCCGGCAACTAACTTAACGTTTATGTACCCCCTGAAAGTGCACTTGGCAAGTGCGTATAACCTCGAAGTATTAAACACTCGTTAAATGCTAGCGCGACTAGCCCGAGTGGGGATGTCAAACCCTATGGATCCATATCTAAGATTCGCGTTCACGGTTCAAAAACCAATGACTAAACGTTACCGAGCTAAAGGGAATGTTTCTGCCGTTATATAACCCACACATATATAAAGTTTAAGTACTCGTGCCTATTATGTAAAACATAAAATGCGCATGTATTCTCAGTTCCCAAAATAAGTTAAAGTAAAAAGGGAAAGCTATAACTCACAATGATAAGTAGCGGTAAAATAGTAGTAATGTAGAGTCGGGAAAGTGTGCAAGTAATCGGTCCAAAAGTCCTCAACCTAAGTCAAATAGTACTAAGTCAGTAGCTTGTCTTAAAAGGTTTATAAGTATGTAAATAAGGTCATAAGGGTCATCATCAAACATCATCAAACGAAAGGTATAAGTATGTTTTGTTCATAAAGGAAGTTTTAAAACGAAGGCTGACTTCGGTCAGTCACCACGGTCTCTATACCTACTGAAATAAGGTGAGACCAGTGGCCATGGCTCCGTATATGAGTCCCTTAAGTGTGGTAAAAATCTCAGAAGCAAACTCGTCTTAGTTTGACCGTGGCGACGGTTTAAGTGCGAGTAGGTCAGAATTTTCTGCACAACGTTAGAGGACCTAGTGACGATCGGAGGGCCATAAATCCTAAACCGTAACTTGTATTAAGACGAGTCCTAAACGAAAAATTATCTACTAGAACAGAGCTAACTGAATATCACAGTTACAGTATCCCATCTGTTTAGGTCTGACTCAGAAAACAGTAAACAGAAAACAGAAACAGAAAACTAGAAAAGTAAATGGACTTAGTGACGCTCGGAGGGCCATAGACTCTAAACCGTAACTCGTATGAAGACGAGTCTTATATGAAAAGTTATCTACTCAAAAAGTTCTATCCAAAAATCAAGGTTAGATCAGCCCAGACCTACTGTTCTGTTACGGATTCAGCTGATCAGAAAGTTTGGACAGAACAGTAAGTTTAAGTGAGTTCCGGTGGTCTTGGTGCTTGATGCTCATCATGGTTCTCATCCTTGGTGCATATAGCTTCAAGTGTACAACTCATGGATGTGTTTACATCATCTTAACCAAGCCTTGACCATCATAACTCAAATGCAAGTCTATGTAAAGTCATTAAGTTAAATCATAAGTACTAGCACTTGAATCTTTACTTTAGTGAAACCATAAGTTACAAAACTTTGATTATCAACTAGTAAAGTGTAATTAGGGTGCAAGAATGAAAGTGATAAACTAAATAAACAAGTAACAAGTTCATGAGTTTCATACTTTTAAAGATTCAAGCCTAGGTCTTGATCTTTAGAAAGTAAACTTTTAAGTTTACTAACATGAATGCATGTATGATTTTTAGAACTTATGAACTTTAAATCTTTGAAACACTAATTGTAGAACCATAAACTATAGAGTTTAGATCCTTGCATGTTCTTGAATAACAAGATAATATGAAGAACAAACTAGGAAGTTTGGTTCTTACAACAAGTAAGTAAACATTAACTAAGAACATGTAGCAAAATAACAACAATGAACAAGTAACTAGTCAACAACATAAAACAAGTGATGATGATGATTATGTATGTGTGTGTGTTCAGTTTTTAGAGAGAAAAAGGAAGAAGAAAGAAGTCTTGTAACTTACCAAGTAGAGAGAAAAATGAGAGAAAGCGAAGTAGCAAAGTGAAGTGTGTGTAAGAGTGAGATAAATGCAAGTAATAAGTAATAAAGGAAAATTTGAAATGGAACCCCCACCACTACTCAAGGTGGACGGTTTTGGGGCTCCCCATGGGGTGGTCAACTTGCTTTATTCTTGTATTGGGGTGTGGTGTGAGTGTTGAATGGTAAAGGTGGAATATATGGGGGAAAGAGTTAGCATGCATGCAAGTATTTGTTTTTAGTTTAGCTAATTATTCCAAGGTTTAAATTAATAAGTTACTAGTCTAAGGTTGGGCAAATTAAGTCCATTAAGATGTAAGGTGGGCTTATAAGTCCATAACCATGAGTCTATAACATTTAACAAGCCCAAGTTCAAATAATTCACAAATTAATCCATCTAAAGCCCAAGTAATTAACTAATAACCATGGTTAATCAAAATGATTAGTAAAACTAATCATGAATGTAAATAATATTCTAAAAATATTATTCGTGTAATGTACGCGTGTCACAAAGACGTTTCGGGCATTAAAGAATCAAGTACGGTTAATCATGGAAACAAGTAAATGTAACAACATACATTCGTTTAATCACAAGTATTAATAATAAACATTATTAATTAAGGATGGAAAAACCAGGGTCGTTACATTACCCACCTGTTAAAGAAAATTTCGTCCCAAAATTTTAAGCTGAGGGAGATGGAGGAGCTGGGAAAAGGTGAGGATACTTCTGTCTCATTTGATCCTCTCGTTCCCAAGTAAACTCAGGTCCTCGCTTGGCATTCCATCGAACTCGGACAATCGGAATCCTATTGTGTTTCAACTCCTTGACTTCACGTTCCATAATTTCAACAGGCTCTTCCACAAAGTGAAGTTTGTCGTCAATAGTAAGTTCCTCCAATGGTATGATCAGTTCAGGTGGAGCAAGACACTTCTTCAAGTTTGATACGTGGAAGGTAGGATGAACTGAGCTCAATTGTGTTGGAAGGTCAAGACGATAAGCAACGGGTCCAACACGCTCCAAAATTTCAAAAGGACCAATGTACCGCGGGTTTAACTTTCCGCGCTTTCCAAAACGAATCACACCCTTCCAAGGTGCAACCTTCAACATAACGCGGTCACCAACGTTGAATTCAAAGTCTTTACGTTTACTATCAGCATAACTCTTTTGGCGATCACGAGCTACCTTGAGTCTGTTTTGAATTTGGGCAATCTTCTCTGATGTTTCGTGGACTATCTCGGGCCCGGTGAGTTGCACTTCACCTAGCTCGGCCCAACAAAGAGGAGAACGGCACTTGCGGCCATACAATGCTTCAAAAGGTGCAGCTTTAATGCTCGAGTGGTAACTGTTGTTGTAAGAGAATTCGGCGAGTGGCAAATGCCTTTCCCAGGCCTTTCCAAAATCAATAACACATGCACGTAGCATGTCCTCCAAGGTTTGAATTGTTCGTTCACTTTGCCCGTCAGTCTGAGGGTGATATGCAGTGCTCATGTCGAGACGAGTTCCCATGGCTTCTTGTAAAGAACGCCAAAATCTAGAAGCAAATCGAGGATCGCGATCGGAGATGATCGATAAGGGTATACCGTGTCGTGATACAACCTCTTTAATATAAAGTTGAGCAAGTCTCTCCATTGTATCGGTTTCTTTCATTGCTAAGAAATGTGCAGTCTTGGTAAGACGGTCAACAATAACCCAAATGGTATCGTATCCGCCCACTGTCTTTGGCAGTTTGGTGATAAAGTCCATAGTTATCATCTCCCACTTCCATTGTGGGATTTCCGGCTGTTGAAGTAACCCAGAAGGTTTTTGATGCTCGGCTTTAACCTTTGAGCAAGTCAAACACTTACTAACATAAGCTGCAACGTCTTTCTTGAGATTCGGCCACCAATATTGTTCTTTAATATCATGGTACATCTTGCCCGCTCCGGGATGAATCGAATATCTTGACTTGTGAGCTTCATCCAATATGAGGCTCCGTAAGTCTCCATAGCGTGGTACCCAAATTCTTCCGGCATAACATCGGAGTCCGGATTCTCTAACCTCGAATTTAGAGACGAGAATGTTCAAATATTCATATCGTAAGTGCTTCTCTATGAGAGCCTGTTCTTGGGCTGCTCGGATTTGGTTCTGGAGATTGGAATGAATCGTGATGTTCAATGCTCGAACGCGAAGAGGTGCCAATCTCTCCTTTCGGCTTAAGGCGTCAGCAACAACGTTGGCCTTACCCAGATGATAGCGAAGTTCACACTTGTAATCATTTAGCGTCTCAATCCACCTTCATTGTCTCATATTCAAATGTTTCTGATCGAATATATGCTGGAGACTCTTGTGATCGGTGAAGATAGTGCATTTAGTTTCATAAAGGTAGTGCCTCCACAATTTGAGCGCGAAGACCACTGCTCCAAGTTCAAGATCGTGTGTAGTATAGTTTCGTTCGTGGATCTTAAGTTGACGAGAAGCATAGGCGATGACCTTCGTGCGTTGCATAAGCACACAACCATAACCAGTTTTCGAGGCGTCGCAGTAAACAACAAAATCGTCATTACCCTCAGGAAGTGATAGGATAGGCGCGGTGGTTAACTTCCGTTTCAAGAATTGAAACACTTTCTCTTGCTCGTCTCCCCAAACAAATTTCTTTCCTTTGTGAGTGAGTGCGGTTAGCGGACGTGAAATCAGAGAGAAACCTTCGATAAACCTTCGGTAATAACCGGCAAGACCCAAAAATTGGCGGATGTGGGTCGGAGTAGTGGGGGTCTCCCACTTGCTGATAGCTTCGATCTTGGCGGGATCAACTTTGATGCCCTGGTCACTCACAACATGACCCAAAAACTGAACTTCCTTCAACCAGAATTCACACTTGGAAAACTTTGCGTAAAGTTGCTCACGTCTCAAAAGTTCAAGTACTAATCGGAGATGATGCTCGTGTTTTTCTTCGCTCTTAGAGTAGATGAGGATATCATCTATGAAGACTATAACAAATTTGTCCAAGTACGGCTTGCAAACACGATTCATAAGGTCCATAAATACAGCAGGTGCATTGGTCAGACCGAATGGCATTACAAGAAACTCATAATGTCCGTAGCGGGTTCTAAATGCAGTTTTCATCACGTCACTTTCCTTCACCCTCAACTGGTGATAGCCGGATCGTAAATCGATCTTTGAGTAAACACACGATCCTTGCAGTTGGTCAAAAAGATCGTCAATTCGTGGGAGAGGATATCGATTCTTGATTGTTAATTTGTTGAGCTCACGGTAGTCGATACACATTCGGAAGGATCCATCCTTCTTCTTTACAAACAACACAGGCGCGCCCCACGGCGAAGAACTCGGTTGAATAAACCCTCGATCAAGTAACTCTTGTAGCTGGCTTTGCAATTCTTGCATCTCGGAAGGTGCAAGTCTATAGGGTGCGCGAGCTACAGGTGCAGCTCCTGGCACTAAGTCGATTTGAAATTCTACTGCCCTCGGTGGCGGTAATCCCGGCAATTCTTCGGGAAAGACATCGGGAAATTCGTTCACAATACGCACATCTTCCACTTTCTTCTCCTCGGTTTCTACGGTTTTCACATGAGCTAGGACAGCAAGGCGTCCTTTCTTCATTACTTTCTGTGCTTTAATGCAACTGATGAGGTTCAATTGAGAGCTACATCTCTCTCCATAAATGATCAATGGCTCGCCATCTCCTTGCGGTATACGAAGAGCTTTGTCTCCACAAATAATCTCGGCTCTTATCTTAGTCAACCAATCCATGCCAACAATAACATCAAAACTTCCCAACTTAATGGGTATCAAGTCTATCTCAAAGTCTACACCGGCTATGTTGATAATAGCCCCTCGGCCAATTTGGTCAACTTTTTCAAGTTTTCCGTTGGCTACCTCGACAAGCATACTTTCCTTTAAAGGAACTAACGACCAATCTAACTTATCACAAAAATGTCTACACACATAGCTCCTATCGGCACCAGTATCAAATAGGACAGAAGCTAAAAGATGGTTGATTTCGAATATACCTGTCACCAAGTCGGGGTTGTCACGTGCGTCCCTTGCATTAACATTGAAGGCTCTAGCACGTGGTGGTCCGCCATCTTTACGCTTGTTTGGGCACTCGTTTCTGAAATGGCCCATCTTCCCGCATTCATAACACTTCTTAGGCCCATTGTGGTTGTGGTTTGGCTTCACATTCAATGTAGTAATCTTGCAATCCTTGCCAACATGCCCGGTCCGTTGGCACTTCTCGCAAACAACATTACAATACCCGGTGTGGTGCTTGTATCACCTCTTGCATTGTGGTAGGGTTCCCTTGTAGTTCGGGTTAGAGCTTGTGCCGGGGTTGGTGTTGTTGTTTTGCCTGAAACCTTCATGTCGCTTCGCCGGGTTTTGATCATAGTTTCTACCTCGGTTGTTGTTGTTGTGGTTGTTGTCCCATTTCCTCTTCTCGCCACTACCAGTTTCAAACTTAGCCTTCTCCGGCTCGTCAAGGATGATTTGATTCAAGAGAGTATGCGCCATGCGCATTGCTTCGGGAACACTTGGTGGCTTGGATGAGGTAACATTGCCCTTGATGGACTTAGGAAGTCCCGAGAAGTATTTTTCCAAGTGCTTAAATTCGGGGGTGACCATGGTCGGGCACATAAGAGCCAACTCCAAAAACCTACGATTGTAACTGTTAAGGTCGTTCCCTACGGTCATCAATTGCATAAATTCAATTTCCATCTTTTGGATTTCGGTCCTCGGACAGTATTCCTCGATCATAGCAGATTTAAATTCTTCCCAAGGAGTAGCATACGCCTCATCAATTCCTTGCGCTTGGGCCATGGTATTCCACCAGGTAAGCGCGCCATCGGAAAGCGTGCAAGATGCAAATTTCGTTTTGTTAGCCTCAGAGCAATTGCTAACCCTGAATACCGATTCTAACTTTTCGAACCATCTTGTGAGACCGACTGGTCCCTCAGTGCCACTGAAGTAGTGCGGCTTACAGCTTTGGAATTCCTTATATGTACACCCAATTTGGACGGGTGGAACAACCGGTGGTGGTGGTGGTGGAGCTTGGGGTTGCCTTTCAGCTAGAGTAGCAGCAACACGCTCGTTAATCATTTCTTCAATTTGTGCTGCGGTAGGGGTTGATCTCCCGTTGGCCATGATGTTCTAAACAAACATTTTTGACTCAAGTCAAAATCCAGTATGCAAATAATAATAATATAGTGTATAACAATCAACATGAAAACAGCACAACACATGTTGATTAAGTAACGCAAGCAGATATAAGTACCACAAACCATGATAATGTAAATAGAACACTTGTGCAAAAAGTAAACAACACAAATTTCCATTCATTAAAGATAATAAGTTCCATACATTACAATAAGTTCGTACGATACATAAGTGAAATATGAAATTCCAAAAGAGATTACAATACAGAATCTAATACAAAGTCCTACGGTGATGGTGGGTGCAAGATGTCCAAAACCTGAGCCAACTGCTCCTCAAGCTCAGTAACTCGGGCCTGAAGAATCTCAATCTCCCGCCTCAGTCCCTCATTAGAGGAAGATGGTGGGGCAGGTGGTGCTGGCGGTGCAGGTGGTGCTGGTGGTGCTGAAGTAGATGGTCCGGCTCTGGGTGGAGATGGTAATATCAATGGGTCAGCAGGGTACGGCACCAGCCGTTTACGAGCAGTAATCCTCTGACGCCGACCAAAAGCGTCAGTGATAGTACGACCCGGAATAATGCCAGCGAAGCGATACCGCTTCTTCGGCGGGGTAGAGGGTGCCTGAATCGGTCTGTCAGCGGGATCCTCCTCATCACTGGAGTCATCAGATGAGGTGTCGTCTGAAGGAGCATCGGTGGAAGACCCGTCGTCTGAATCATGTGGTGATGACACGGGTGGCTCAACTGGATATCCGAAGGCGGCCAACATCTGTCGGTGTCGGCCTGGCGTAATCACGGCTAGGTATCCGTCGGGAGTGCGTCGGCAGGGAGTGCGCCAGTGATTACGAAAAGGACCTTCCCCGAACTCCGCGGGGATCTCCATACCACCAATGCGAGCCAGTTACCTCGGGGGTCTGGAAGAAGACGCTGGGGCAGGTGCACTAGAGCTAGCTCCGGAAGTGGAAGCGCCGAGATCGCCAGTGGGTGTCGGGGCCGGAATATCGGCAGCAGCAGCAGCAGGTGTAGCAGTAGGTGGGACAACGGGGTCTGAGCCTGTACTGCCCGGAATGCCAGCAGGTGGAACGTCCGACATCTGAACAAGGAAAAATAAATTTTTCCATGTCAGTAAGTCATAAAGCACGCAAATAATTGGCCAATAGTTTAAATCATGTATAACAGTAACTAGCATGGCAATAACAGCAAATCGTATGAAAGTAGCATGCAATCGAAAGCAAATAATAGCATGCAGTAGTGAAAACATGTAGTAACATACAGCATATAGCAGTAAAGGTAAGCAGCAACATGTAGTAAACACAGCGGAAACAAGTAAACTAGCAAGTTGTAGATTAGTCCTATTAGTGAATCCTACTCGGGTCGGTCTTAGACTCACTAATGCATCCTAATTCCCTACAACCTGGCTCTGATACCAAATGTGACGCCCCGTACTAAATCATCATGTACGGACCATCATCAACAGGATCATTACAAGGTTAAGTACTATATGCGTTTTCAAAACAGAGTTTGCATTCATTAATAAAAGTGACGTCATAACAAACGTCGAATGTTTTACAATCCAAAAGTAAGCTTCACTAAGTAGAAGCATTAAATAAGTGTACGTGACCACAAAGGTCGTTACATAACATAGTTCCAAAAGTATATAAGTTTGAATGCAAGATAAGTAGTCATGCGATAACAACTCTAAGCAGCGGGTTCTACAGCACGACTAGTATGATAGCGGAAGCGACTTCAAGCACCTGAGAAATACACGCTTAAAAAGGTCAACACAAAGGTTGGTGAGCTATAGTTTAAGTTTAACAGTAATGTAAGTAGGCCACGAGATTTCGGTGCTATAACGAGCGTTTCAAAAGTATGTAAAAGTATATGCTTAACCGCGGGCACCCGGCAACTAACTTAACGTTTATGTACCCCCTGAAAGTGCACTTGGCAAGTGCGTATAACCTCGAAGTATTAAACACTCGTTAAATGCTAGCGCGACTAGCCCGAGTGGGGATGTCAAACCCTATGGATCCATATCTAAGATTCGCGTTCACGGTTCAAAAACCAATGACTAAACGTTACCGAGCTAAAGGGAATGTTTCTGCCGTTATATAACCCACACATATATAAAGTTTAAGTACTCGTGCCTATTATGTAAAACATAAAATGCGCATGTATTCTCAGTTCCCAAAATAAGTTAAAGTAAAAAGGGAAAGCTATAACTCACAATGATAAGTAGCGGTAAAATAGTAGTAATGTAGAGTCGGGAAAGTGTGCAAGTAATCGGTCCAAAAGTCCTCAACCTAAGTCAAATAGTACTAAGTCAGTAGCTTGTCTTAAAAGGTTTATAAGTATGTAAATAAGGTCATAAGGGTCATCATCAAACATCATCAAACGAAAGGTATAAGTATGTTTTGTTCATAAAGGAAGTTTTAAAACGAAGGCTGACTTCGGTCAGTCACCACGGTCTCTATACCTACTGAAATAAGGTGAGACCAGTGGCCATGGATCCATATATGAGTCCCTTAAGTGTGGTAAAAATTTCAGAAGCAAACTCTTCATAGTTTGACCGTGGCGACGGTTTAAGTGCGAGTAGGTCAGAATTTTCTGCACAACGTTAGAGGACCTAGTGACGATCGGAGGGCCATAAATCCTAAACCGTAACTCGTATTAAGATGAGTCCTAAACGAAAAATTATCTACTCGAACAGAGATAACTGAATATCACAGTTACAGTAGCCCAGCTGTTTAGGTCTGACTCAGAAAACAGTAAACAGAAACAGAAAACTAGAAAAGTAAATGGACTTAGTGACGCTCGGAGGGCCATAGACTCTAAACCGTAACTCTTATGAAGACGAGTCTTATATGAAAAGTTATCTACTCGAAAAGTTCTATCCAAAAATCAAGGTTAGATCAGCCCAGACCTACTGGTCTGTTACGGATTCAGCTGATCAGAAAGTTTGGACAGAACAGTAAGTTTAAGTGAGTTCCGGTGGTCTTGGTGCTTGATGCTCATCATGGTTCTCATCCTTGGTGCATATAGCTTCAAGTGTACAACTCATGGATGTGTTTACATCATCTTAACCAAGCCTTGACCATCATAACTCAAATGCAAGTCTATGTAAAGTCATTAAGTTAAATCATAAGTACTAGCACTTGAATCTTTACTTTAGTGAAACCATAAGTTACAAAACTTTGATTATCAACTAGTAAAGTGTAATTAGGGTGCAAGAATGAAAGTGATAAACTAAATAAACAAGTAACAAGTTCATGAGTTTCATACTTTTAAAGATTCAAGCCTAGGTCTTGATCTTTAGAAAGTAAACTTTTAAGTTTACTAACATGAATGCATGTATGATTTTTAGAACTTATGAACTTTAAATCTTTGAAACACTAATTGTAGAACCATAAACTATAGAGTTTAGATCCTTGCATGTTCTTGAATAACAAGATAATATGAAGAACAAACTAGGAAGTTTGGTTCTTACAACAAGTAAGTAAACATTAACTAAGAACATGTAGCAAAATAACAACAATGAACAAGTAACTAGTCAACAACATAAAACAAGTGATGATGATTGATGTCGAACGAGGTGTATATAAAATAGTTTATAATTTTACTAGGAAAAACTATTAAATACGATACAATTTTACACAAGATATTTATTTATTTATAGAATGGATATACTTAAACCTTGCTACAACACTTATAGGCAGTGTACCTAATCGTAGAGTAGTGTAGTTTTTAGTAAGTCTGGTTCGTTCCACAGGGAAATCTTTAAACAAAGCTCAACGCTATATTAGTTAACTTTTATAAAAATACAAATATATATATAGGTAATATTATTATTATAAAGGGGGGGTTTTTTACCGTTTAATGACCGGTTTGTCGATTTTAAAACTTTAGTCGCAGTTAAAACCTAATGTAAAATATAAAATAAATACAAGACTTTAAATTAAAGCGTAAAGTAAATAACGATAATAAAATTGCGAATAAAAATGCGATAAAATTAAATTGCGATAATTAAAAAGTACGATAATTAAAAGTGCGATAAAATGAAATAACAATAAATAAAAGTGCGATAATTAGAAGTGCAATTAAATATAAAATAAAGGAAATTAAATATGAAATAAAAGAATTATGCTTATTTAAACTTCCGTAATCATGATGTTTGACGTGTTGATTTTAGTTTTATGCCCATGGGTTAATTGTCCTTTGTCCTGGATTATTCAATATGTCCGTCTGGTTTTTGTCCATAACAGTCCATCAGTCATAAATATAAATTGCAAGTGTCCTTGTCAAATTATTATTATACCCGAAGATAAATATTCCAACTAATTGGGGATTCGAATTGTAACAAGGTTTTAATACTTTGTTTAATGAATACACCAGGTTATCGACTGCGTGTAAACCAAGGTTTTACTACTTTGTTAACAATTACACCAATTACCCTTGAATGTAATTTCACCCCTGTTTTAATTATTCTAGTGGCTATTAATCCATTCCCGTGTCCGGTTAAATGAACGATTATTCGTACATATAAATACCCCGCCCATCGTGTCCGATCGAGTGTATATGGTAATTTATAGGGACGCCCAATTGTAAATCTTTATATTAACATTAACAAACTTTCATTTAGTTAAACAAATATAAAGCCCATTAATAGCCCATAGTCTAGTTTCCACAAGTGTCGTTCTTTTGTTCAAACCCCAATTATGGTACAAAGCCCAATTACCCAATTTTAGTAATTAGCCCAACATCATGATTACTTCGTTTTAAATAAGCATAATAATAACTTAGCTACGAGACATTAATATAAAAAGGTTGAACATAACTTACAATGATTAAAAATAGCGTAGCGTTACACGGACAGAATTTCGACTTACACCCTTACAACATTTGCTAACATACCCTTATTATTAGAATTATAATTAAAATTAAAATATAAATTATAAATATAAATATATATTACTCGTATATATTGAGAGAGAGATAAAAAAAAAGATGTAAAATTCGATCAGAATTCGGTTGGCTTTATAGCCAGAAGTGAAATTTGGGGCTCCGCGACTCGCGGCAAAATGGCCTTAAAACTCCGCGAGTCGCGGAGAGGTATTTTCATTTCACACCCTTGGAGTTTCTGGCTGCCGACGGTTTTAATAATATATATATATAATATATATATAATTAATATAATTAATTATATATTATATTATATTTATATACATAGTTAACTTGTAATTTTTAGTCCGTTGCGTCGAGCGTTAAGAGTTGACTCTGGTCCCGGTTCCGGTTTTTCGAACGTCCTTGCGTACAATTTAATATCTTGTACTTTGCGTTTTGAATCTTGTACTCTTGTGATTTCGAGACGTTTCTTATCAATAATTGGAACCTTTTTGATTGTCTTTTGTTCTTTTGAGCTTTTTGGTCGTTTGCGTCTTCAAATCGTCGAATCTGTCTTTTGTCTTCACCTTTTATTATTTAAACGAATATCACTTGTAAATAGAACAATTGCAACTAAAAGCTTGTCTTTCTTGAGGAATAATGCTATGAAATATATGTTCGTTTTTAGCATTATCAAATATTCCCACACTTGAGCGTTGCTTGTCCTCAAGCAATATTGTCTTGAAATACTAGAATCACTTCTTTATTCTTCACACTTTGTATATCAGTGATTTCTATACGGCGGTATAAACAATGGTAGTAACGATATGGTTTACAGTCCCACATGACTATAAAAATTTAGATCCATTAAGGAAATTGGATCTTTATGAAAACATTTGATCTTTTGAAAATTAAATCTAGTTTTTTATCCTAGATAAGTTTTCCGGAATAACCCTTTACCGGTGTTTGCAAAATATTTTTGTGGGTTTGGTGGGTTTCAGATTTGAAAATTTTAGCTCAAAACTTGCGGTTTTGTGTCACCCACTTGCTAACCTTGTATTTGGAAAGCAACACGTCCAGTTTACTTGTTCCGTATATTACCTTTCGGCAAACTACCGTCCGGTTGTAAAGGAAAGCGTTGAACAAGCAACTGTTAAGGCAATGTCCCGTGACATGCTTTTGATTATGGTTTATAACGTGTCGGACGCAATTACTATCCTTGGTAGGAGCAATAGTAAAACTCACCCTTATAATTTTTCGGTCTGGCACAAGGTCCTGTTTTTGACCATGCTATGCAACCACCGTTCTTACGGTTGACACCTGATTTAGTTCAGGTGACCTAATGAATTCCAGGTGAATTCCTAGGATTTTACGTTCAATGGTAATGAACGTATTGAAAATAGGGTTTTCAGAAAACAAATCGGTTTGTATTTTTGATCAAAATATTTTCTCGTTCAAGCTCGAGTTTAGATATCATCGAATTCCATGAGTTTGAATTCTCAATCTTTAAGGTCAATCTCAAGGATTGAGTGATATCAGTCTTAAAAGCTGATTTTTAATCTTTAAGGAGATTATCCTTTCTGGGGATCTGATTCATTAGTCTTATCCAGCTAATTTGCATGGTGCCTCCCCATTGTACGAGATAAATCCTTCTCATGGTTAGGATAAATCTGACCACTTGGCGACCCTGTTTAATGCTGAGGTCCGTGAATTTCCTGCTGATTTTAGTGATGACTTTTCTAGATTTTTCGTCAACCTACAGCTGGTCTGAACGACAACTTCATGACCTAAATCAAGAAGCGCGTGTCTTTTTCGGAAGACTTTACTTCCTTTTAATGATGGAATTGATTCATCGTGTAGATCCATCTCTTCTTTTCTTTCATTGGGTAAAACAGTTTAGTTTAGTTCAAAGCAAAAGTATTTTCAGTTATTTGTTACAAATATATGTGGCATATGTTTAAAATAACTTGGTAAATTTTCCCACACTTGGCTTTTTATTTTTCTTTTTATCGTCCTCTATTCCATTTTAAATGAATTTTGACGTTTTAGTTTGTTTCTCAATTTATGTCCTTTTTGAGGTAACAATAATTTCGGTGTTAAAACCTAGTTTTATCGTTCATAAATATGTATAAACATGTTTTTGAATTCATTTAATTGAAAATTTTGAAAAATTTTACTAGAATTGGGTAGTCAGTATATAAGACCAGGGCTGTTCTTTATTATCAGAGAGCACTAGATTCTAATACAACTACTGCTTTACTAGTATTTTTAATGGTAACCAAGTGTTTAATATAAAAATTTTAAAATCCGAAAGAATTTAATCCCTTCCCACACTTAAGATCTTGCAATGCCCTCATTTGCAAGAAATCAGTAACAATTTAAATTATTGAGGGTGATTTGTGTGAAAATGATTAAATTTTTACCAAAGTTTCCAAATATATTGGCGTTTGTTTGCTGAATGATAAATGGTGCACGTCATTTGTTCATTCCGTCTTGTTGTTATTTCATATATATTTTGCATCATTGTCGTCAAAATTACTTGCTTTTGCTGAACTTAATGCCAGTCTTTGAAAATGCGTTGTTTTACCCTGTTGTGTACATAAGATAAACTGCAAACATATATACATATTTTTGAAGTTTGGTTTATTACCCCACATTCAAAAATTATTAAAATCTAAGAATAAAAGTTAGATAATTATAAAAATGATTACAATATTAACAAAAGTATTAAACATATCAAAAATTACATATTACAAAATAATAAAAATAAAAAGTAAACTAAGGATGATATTGGTACCAATAGGGGTTCCACGCATAACCATAAGTGCTATAGAATGCTTCGGCAGGGTCATACGTAGGATATGGTGGCTGCATCTCTATCGACCAAGGAGGGAAGACGGGCTTCGGTGTAGGAATATAGTTTCTACCTATATGTTGGCAATGCGCTATGATCTGGTTCTGATGAACTTGCCAATCTTCAAATGCTCTCTGTCTAGCATTTTCGTATTCCTGAGAAGCTATAAACCTATGCATTTCTTGCCCCCCTCCTACATTACCTTGTTCCTGGTTTCTCTCTACCTGTGGATGTCTACCATTGTATCGTACTGCGGCGTTGTTTCGCCGCTTCAAAACTTTCGCACCATGGTACACATTTAAACCTATAGTGTCGCGGGGTTCCGGCTCTTCTACTAATAATCCCCCCCGACTTATATCCACACCGAGATATTCACCAATCAAAGTAATAAAAATACCACCCCCTATTATGCTATGTGGACGCATCCCTCGAACCATAGCTGATAAATAATAACCCACACAATATGGTATACTTACAGCGCTGTGTGGGTCTCGAATACACATATGGTAAAACAAATCTTGTTCATTTACCTTTTCTTTGTTTTTACCCCTTTGTGTAATCGAGTTAGCTAAAAACCTATGTATTACTCTTAATTCGGCTCTATCTATATCCAAATAAGAGTAGTTTCCCCCTTTAAAACGGTGATGGCTTGTCATTTGACTCCACACACCGTGTGTATCAAAATTTTCATCTATTTTCCTACCGTTTAGTATCAATCCTCTACAATCGGCAGACGCTAATTCCTCAGGCGTATATATACGTAAAGCCTGAGCCATGTCCAGTAAAGACATGTGGCGCATCGAACCGCCTAACAAAAATCTAATAAAAGAACGATCGGTTAAACTGGCTACCCGATCATTCAACTCTATACTACATAACAACTCTTCACACCATACTTTATATACAGGTCTGCGTATGGTGAATAAACATATCCAGTCATTAAAAGAAGAATTACCATACCTCTGTACCAGTAATTCCCTAATTGGCCCGGCCAATTCTACAGCTTCCAAGGGTCCCCATTCTATGACCCTCGGTACCTCAACAACCTTGGAATGAAGAGTATGCAAACCCCGTTGATATTTTGGATAATCTATCCAAAGTCTGTCAAATCGCAGGTTCGGGTGCAACTGTTCCAAGTGCATATCTGAAAAGTTCATGACTGGATGAGGTACATCCTGCTTGTAGTAGTTATCTACCTCCTGTTGTTCCAAGTTCTCAGCAGGAGCATGGCGGGCTTGGGATGAAGATTCACCCCTTTCATTCTGTTTTCTTGAGTAATTCTTAGATAAGATCCTCCTCAACATGATTGTAGTGAAAAATTTGAAGATTAACGGTGAAAAATCGAGTTTTTGGGATGATTTTCGTGGGTTTTCTCGGGTTTTTTCGAGCTGTATTTGGGTGTTTATGTGTGTGTGTGAGTTATCTGATCGAGCAGCTAGTTTTATTTTTTTTTCTGTAATTTTGTCCCTCCGCGAGTCGCGGAGGTTTGCACTTAAAACTCCGCGAGTCGCGGAGTTTACCTTTTTTTTTTTTTTTTTTTTTTTTTTTTTTTTATAATCTTTAACTTCTTAAAACAATTAAGAAATTAATTTTAAAATTTTGTTTCCCTTGTTATTTAGGACGAGGTTGTTTCGGATCGATGTCCTAGTCCGTCCCTCGACAAAATTTTAAAATTTGTCTTTTTGTAGCGATTGTTTTAAAAGCTAAGATTTTTGGGTTTTTTAATGTTTTTGGCATACTTTAAATCAATAAGATTAAAAATAATGATAATAAAAGTTCTCGTCCCTCCCTCGGGTAAAGCAATTTCGGTTCAAAGACCTAGTCTTCAACTTACGACGAATTTTAAAATCATATTTTTAACTTAATGAGATAAAGTAAATTTTTGTTTTTAAATTCACACAACATAAATATAAAATTCAAAATTAATATTAAAAATTCAAAATTCACACCAAACTTAAAATTTGAAATGCATAAAATTAAAATTTCATATTTTAAAAATTAAAAATTCACACCAAACTTAATTTAAAAATTCATAAATTCATACCAAACTTATTTTAAAAATTCATAAATTCATACCAAACTTAATTTAAAAATTCATAAATTCATACCAAACTTATATTAATTTTTCAAATATTTACAATTTTAAAAATATTGTTTTTACAAAGTTTACAATATTAATTTAAGATTTAAATATTAATTTTAAAAACATGGTAAAAATAAATTAAAAATCTTTTTGTCTTTTTATTCCACTTTAATCAATCAAATATTATCAAAAATATGCGCCCCTCTTTTCGGTAAAGTAATTTCGGTTCCAAGACCTAATTTAACTCATGACGAATTTTTGAAATATTTTGGATTGATTGATTAAAGATATTTATACCTTAAGAATAAACGTTAAATTTCGCAGTGATGTAATAAATTTTTGAACGATATCAATAATTTCGGTCGCCAAACCTAATTTTATTTAATACCAATTTAATACTTTTTAGCGAACAAATTAGCGTTTATTATCAAAAGGTTAAAAATAAAAATAAAAATAAAAACTATACAGACATACCTGTGAAATAGATTTCTTAGTTATATGATCTATTATATTCATAAGATAGTCGGTTTAATTGGTTTTCCATGGCTGCATAGGCGTAACCTCGAGCATTCATTGTCTTTTCTTCTAAACATATGAACGGTCCGTCTCTGCATAAAGTAACAAATTCGGTATTTGAATAGGTTTGATTATTTGAACATTTACCTCCATGTGACCATTTTCCGCATTTGTGACATTTTTCTAGGTGTCGTGCTCTTCTTTTCGCTGCGGATTTTGATTTTCCTTTACCAAATTGTAACTTATTATCTTCGCATCTGGATCCTTTTCTAACTCCGTCCATTCTTTCTCTGATTACTGATACTAATTCACTCGGTAGTATGTCATTATTACGTTTAGTGATCAAAGCGTGTAGCATTAGACCATGGTTTAGTTCACAGGCAGTCTTCATTTTGTAAAAACCTAAAAAAAATAAAAATTCAGAATGGGGGGAGAAGACTAGTTCTTTAGGGTCTGCTAGGGAAAGACCATACGTGTTCCATTTTCGAGAATTACACGAAAACAGACAATCTAACTCTAACAGAAATATATATTATCCTTTAAAGACTTGATTCTCCCCATACTTAGTTAGCTGTGGTATTGAAATTGTGATTAACTTCGTTGTCGACTTCCATCGGACCCTGTATGTAATGTTTAACTCTGTGACCATTAACTTTAAATTCAATCCCATTTGAATTTATTAATTCTATCGTTCCGTATGGGAAAACTCTTTTGACTATGAATGGTCCAGACCATCTTGATTTCAATTTTCCAGGAAATAGCTTGAATCGTGAATTGAAAAGAAGAACTCTGTCTCCTTCTTTAAATTCTTTTGAACTTCTGATTCTTTTATCATGCCATTTCTTCGTTCTTTCTTTATAGATTAACGAATTCTCGTATGCTTCATGTCTTAATTCTTCTAATTCGTTTAGTTGACTTAATCGTAGACGTCCGGCTTCATGTAAATCAAGATTACATGTCTTCAAAGCCCAAAATGCTTTGTGTTCAATTTCTACTGGAAGATGACATGCTTTTCCATAAACAAGTCTAAAAGGTGTGGTTCCAATTGGAGTTTTGTAGGCTGTTCTAAAAGCCCAGAGTGCATCCTCCAATTTAATGGACCATTCCTTTGGATTTGATCCTACGGTTTTCTCAAGAATACGTTTTAAAGCTCGGTTTGTATTTTCAACTTGTCCACTTGTTTGTGGATGATATGCTGTGGAGATTTTATGAGTTACTCCATATCTTTTAAGAACTTTCTCAAGTTGATTATTACAGAAATGAGTACCCCGATCACTTATTAAAGCTTTCGGTGTTCCAAACCTTGCAAAAAGACGTTTTAAAAAGTTGACTACAACTCGTGCATCGTTAGTTGGCAGAGCTTGTGCTTCCGCCCATTTAGATACATAATCAATGGCTACGAGTATATATAGATTATTATGAGATTTTGGAAATGGACCCATAAAGTCAATACCCCAAATGTCAAATACTTCACATACTTGGATGACATTTTGTGGCATTTCATCACGTTGACTTATTTTTCCGGCCCTTTGACATGCATCACAGGATTTGCAAAGAAGGTGTGCGTCTTTGTAAATTGTAGGCCAATAGAATCCAGCTTCATAAACTTTTCTTGCTGTTAGTTGAGGCCCATAATGCCCTCCTGTTGGTCCTGTGTGACAATGGTTTAAAATTTTACTAGCTTCATCTCCAAATACACATCGGCGTATTATTCCATCGGGACAACTTTTAAACAAATGTGGATCTTCCCAGAAATAGTGTTTTATATCACTGAAGAATTTCTTTCGTCTTTGGTACGATAATCCTTTTTCAAGGAATCCACAAACTAAGTAGTTTGCATAGTCTGCAAACCATGGGATTTCTTTATAATCTATCTTCAATAGATATTCATCAGGAAAGTTGTCTTGTATGGCCGATTCATTCAGAACTTCTAATTCGGGATTTTCAAGACGAGAAAGATGATCAGCGGCGAGATTTTCTGCTCCTTTTTTATCTCGGATTTCAATATCAAACTCTTGTAAGAGTAAGATCCAACGGATTAATCTTGGTTTAGCATCTTGTTTTGAAAATAGGTATCTAAGAGCAGAATGGTCGGTATAGACCACCGTTTTTGCTAGAACGAGATATGATCGAAATTTGTCAAAAGCAAAGACAATAGCAAGGAGTTCTTTTTCAGTAGTTGTATAGTTCGTTTGTGCTCCTTGTAATGTCTTACTAGCATAATATATAGGTTGAAATCGTTTTTCAATCCTTTGTCCTAAAACGGCTCCCATTGCAAAATCACTTGCATCGCACATTAGTTCAAATGGTAGATTCCAATTTGGTGTTATCATGATCGGCGCATTAGTGAGTTTTTCTTTAAGTATATTAAAAGATTTGATACATTCATCTGAAAAGATGAATGGCGCATCCTTTTCTAGGAGTTTATTCATAGGAGTGGCAATTTTAGAAAAATCTTTTATGAAACGTCGGTAAAAACCGGCATGCCCTAGAAAACTCCTAACTCCTCTAACATTGGTGGGATGTGGAAGTTTAGCAATTACATCTACTTTAGCTCTATCCACTTCAATTCCTTCTTTTGAAATTTTATGTCCAAGAACGATGCCTTCTTTAACCATGAAATGGCATTTCTCCCAATTAAGTACTAGATTTGATTTTTCGCATCTAATTAGCATTCGTTCCAGATTAACTAGACATGATTTAAATGTATCACCGAAGACTGAAAAGTCATCCATGAATACTTCCATGCATTCTTCTATCATGTCGTGAAAAATCGCCATCATACACCTTTGAAAGGTTGCAGGGGCGTTACAAAGTCCAAATGGCATTCTTTTGTAAGCAAAAGTACCATAAGGGCACGTGAATGTGGTTTTCTCTTGGTCTTCGGGTGCTATTGGAATTTGAAAATATCCGGAAAATCCATCTAGAAAACAATAGTAACTATTTCCGGCTAATCTTTCCAACATTTGATCTATGAAAGGTAAGGGAAAGTGATCTTTTCTGGTGGCGTCATTTAATTTTCTATAATCAATACATACACGCCATCCTGTTACAGTCCTAGTAGGAATAAGCTCATTTTTCTCATTTGTAATGACAGTCATGCCACCCTTCTTAGGCACGCATTGAACTGGGCTTACCCATGGACTATCAGAAATTGGATAAATTAAACCTGCATCTAGCAGTTTAATAATCTCTTTCTTAACTACGTCTTGCATGTTAGGATTTAGTCTTCGTTGGCGTTGCACATACGTTTTATGACCTTCTTCCATAAGGATTTTATGTGTGCAATACGAAGGACTTATTCCTTTAATATCATGAATCTTCCATGCAATGGCTGGTTTATGAGCTTTCAACACAGAAATGAGTTGTGATTTCTCATTTTCAGTAAGAGAAGACGATATTATTACAGGTAATTCAGATTCACCATGTAAATAAGCGTATTCCAAATGGTTTGGAAGTGGCTTTAACTCTAATTTCGGAGGTTCTTCTATCGATGATTTATATCGATATCTGTCTTCTTCTTTTAGCATTTGAATTTCTTCTGTTGTTGGTTCATATCCATTAGCTATAAGTGTAGCTAACATTTCAGCTTCATCAATTGGTTCATTACCTTCTCCTAAAGAACATTCTCCTGTTCCTTGTAATTCTGGAAATTCTTTTAATAATTCTGCATGTGCATCTATAGTTTGAATATAATAACATGTATCATCTGCAGATATTGGTTGTTGCATTGCTCTATCAACTGAAAAGGTAACACTCTCATCCTTTATACTTAGGGTCAGTTTCTTACCGAACACGTCTATCATTGCTTTAGCCGTGTTTAAGAATGGTCTTCCTAATATGAGAGGAACTTGAGAATCTTCTTCCATGTCCAAAACAACAAAATCTACTGGAAATACTAAAGTACCAACTTTAACTAGCATGTTCTCCATTATCCCTCTAGGATATTTTATTGATCTATCGGCTAGTTGTATGCTTATTCTGGTTGGTTTCAATTCTCCAAGGTCTAGTTTAGCGTATAGTGAATATGGCATTAGATTTATACTAGCACCTAAGTCTGCCAATGCTTCTATTGAACTAAGGCTACCCAGAAAACATGGAATTGTGAAACTTCCTGGATCAGATAGTTTTTCTGGTATCTTATTCAACAGCACTGCTGAACAATTAGCATTCATAGTAACAGCCGAGAGTTCTTCCATTTTCTTTCTATTTGTGATTAGATCTTTCAAGAATTTAGCATACCTTGGCATTCCTGAAATCACATCAATGAAAGGAAGATTTACATTTATCTGTTTAAACATATCCAAGAATTTGGATTGCTCGGCTTCAAGTTTTTCTTTCTTCATTTTACTCGGATAAGGAAGTGGTGGTTGGTATGGTTTAACATAAGGTTTAGCCTTAACTGTGTTATCTTTATTAACCTTTTCAACTACCGGTTCTTTTTCCTTATCTTGATCAGGTTGTGGTTCTTGTGGAGTAGGAATAGTTTCATCAGAAGTTACAGGTATTTC
Source organism: Rutidosis leptorrhynchoides (assembly GCF_046630445.1). Classification (NCBI taxonomy): domain Eukaryota; kingdom Viridiplantae; phylum Streptophyta; class Magnoliopsida; order Asterales; family Asteraceae; genus Rutidosis; species Rutidosis leptorrhynchoides. The sequence continues at coordinate 58,663,711 of NC_092335.1, forward strand.
AGGTGTTTTAAGTGTTGTACCACTTCTTGTGGTAATAGCTTTAGCTGTTTCATTCCGGGGGTTAGCGTTTGTATCACTTGGTAGACTTCCCGGTTTTCTTTCACCTATTAACCTTGCTAGGTTGCTCACTTCTTGTTCCAGATTTTGAATAGAAGCTTGTTGATTTCTAAATGCTTGAGCATTTTGTTCATTTGTTTGTTTTTGAGATGTGAAAAACTGCGTTTGAGTTTCAACTAGCTTCGTCATCATATCTTCTAAATTCGGCTTTTTATCATCGGTTTGTTGTGGTGGTTTGTTTTGAAAATTCGGTCTTTGCTGATTGTAAGTATTATTGGATACTTGTTGATTGCTAGGACCTTGTTGGTTGTTGTATGGAATATTTCGGTTATAATTCTGGTTTTGATTGTAAATCGGTCTTGGCGGTTGATAATTATTCTGATAATTATTTCCAGGCCTTTGGTTTATGTATGAAATATTCTCTCTTTGTTCCATTGTTAATTCAATACTGAGACAATCTTTTGTCAAATGTGGTCCTCCACACTGCTCACAACTAATTCGTATAGCATGAATATCTTTAGTCATCTTTTCCATTCGTCTCTCGAAAGCATCTATCTTTGCGGAAATGGAATCTAAGTCATGGCTAGAATCGGCTCTAGCTGCTTTAGATGATCTAATGATATCTTTTTCTTGGTGCCACTCATGCGAGTGGGAAGCAGTATTATCTATAATTTTGTAAGCATCAGTTTCGGTTTTCTTCATAATAGAACCACCAGCTGCTATATCTATGTCTTTTCTTGTAGTGATGTCGCATCCTTGGTAAAATATTTGTACTATTTGACAGGTGTCTAAACCATGTTGCGGACATCCTCTTAGTAACTTTCCATATCTTGTCCACGCCTCATATAGAGTTTCATTTGGTTTCTGTGTGAACGTAACAATTTCTGCTTGAAGTCTTACGGCTTTAGATGCAGGAAAGAATTGTTTAAGAAATTTGTCAATTAAAACATCCCATGTATCAATCGCCCCTTCAGGTAATGATTCCAACCAATCTTTGGCTTCTCCCTTTAAAGTCCAGGGAAATAACATGAGATATATCTGTTCATCCTCCACTTCTCGTATTTTAAATAGTGTGCAGATCCTATTAAAGGTACGTAGATGTTCATTTGGATCTTCCTTCGGCGCACCACTAAATTGGCATTGATTAGTCACCATGTGTAGAATTTGTCCTTTGATTTCATAATCTGGCGCATTAATGTCTGGATGAGTAATTGCGTGACCTTGGCCAGTGCGTTTAGCTCTCATTCGGTCTTCCATACTTAAAGGTTCCAGATTCTCCATATTTGAATTTGTTGACTCGGTATCACTAGATGGTTCTGATTTAATAGTTCGTTCCTCAACAATCTCTGTTTGAATGATTGGTGGTTCCGGAGGAAAGTTTAATGGTTCAGGATCTATGAACCGTTCCTGAATATTTTCTGGATTCTCAATTGTGAGGTTTGTTTCAAAAAATGGATTATCGGAAATTTGAACTGAAGTACTTGGTCGACTGGATGACGATTCTAAAGAAAAATCAACGGCGGTTATATTTGTTAAACGATGTCTTGATCGAGTTACAGGTGGTGAACGTACAAAAGGTGATGAACGTCTTGCTCGGTGCATTCACAGAATATCCTATTAGTTTTTAAAAGGAAAGAAAAATTATAATAAGTTATCCAATTAATAGACTTTTCTGATTTTGCCCACGTTTCGAATAGCCAAAAGATGCAGCAGAGGGGCAGGATTCGTTTGGTCTCAATATAATTGAGGACTGTTTGGCTCCAATAACCCGGTCCACGTACAAATCCAACTATTACTACGAACCAGAAAATTTTGATGTCTATCAATTTAACCACTTAAAATAAATTTTCGTAATTTTAAGAAATTTAGATAAGAAGTAGAAAAAAAAATTCTATGTCCTAAAACTAGAATAGCGAGAAATAAGAGAGAAAAAGATTGCGCGTCGAAAAATGTCGAAAAAGAAAAAATGGTTGAAAAATAAAAGGTGACGGAAAAATAAAAGAAACTTATCAAAACTTAAAAATACTTAACTAATTTAACCTTATTACTACAACTAACTTAAAATTATAATCGCAAATTGAAATTACTAATTGGAATGATAATTGATACATAGTAAAAGGTCTAAAAATATTAAAGCTTACAGGGAAAAACTAAATCCCAAATGGAAATAACTTAAAAAGAAACTAAAACTTAAAAAGACGTCGCAAAATTCTAAAGCACCTAAATCTTAATCTAAAGAAAAAGCACTTAAGGAATTCTACGGCAAAGCCTAAAAATCTAGGAGTAAAAATAACTATAGTAAAAACTAAGTTTAAAATTAAATATGAGCTAAAAAATACAAATATTACGCTACAACGATTAAAAAGGTACAAAATATAAAAATATACAAAAAGTTGTAAAAGGTACAATTTTTATAAAAATATTATTTTTATATTATTTATTTAATAAAACTACTAATTTTACAATTTTAATAAAACTAATTAAACAAAATACATAAATATAAAGTAAAAAGTAAAAATAAAACTAAAATTAATAATAATAATAATAATAATTAAGTTAAATAATAATAATAATAATTAAAACCCCGTAATCAATGCTTGATTAGGGTTTTGTCCGTGTGTCAGAAACCCTCCGCGAGTCGCGGCAATTAAAGAGGAAAACCCCGCGAGTCGCGGGGTTCAGAAAAACAGTTGACAGGTTTCACTTTTTACGCGTTTTTCTTTATTTTTTTTTTTTTTTTATTTTCTTTTTTCTGTTTTTAGTTTAAATAAACGATTTTTAATAAAATTTATATTTTTATAAATTAAAATAAAGATAAAGAAACTTATAAAACTTAAATATTTAACAAAATCCTAAAAATACTTATATTTTTGTTTTTCTTTTTATATTTTTGAATAATTAAAACGTAATTTTTTTACAAAAACGACTTTTAATAAAAGTAGATAAAAATCTTTTTTTTTTTTTTTTTTATATTAGCGTTGCGCTTCCGGCTTTTAAGAGTTGTCCCCGGCAGCGGCGCCAAAAATACTTGATGTCGAACGAGGTGTATATAAAATAGTTTATAATTTTACTAGGAAAAACTATTAAATACGATACAATTTTACACAAGATATTTATTTATTTATAGAATGGATATACTTAAACCTTGCTACAACACTTATAGGCAGTGTACCTAATCGTAGAGTAGTGTAGTTTTTAGTAAGTCCGGTTCGTTCCACAGGGAAATCTTTAAACAAAGCTCAACGCTATATTAGTTAACTTTTATAAAAATACAAATATATATATAGGTAATATTATTATTATAAAGGGGGGGTTTTTTACCGTTTAATGACCGGTTTGTCGATTTTAAAACTTTAGTCGCAGTTAAAACCTAATGTAAAATATAAAATAAATACAAGACTTTAAATTAAAGCGTAAAGTAAATAACGATAATAAAATTGCGAATAAAAATGCGATAAAATTAAATTGCGATAATTAAAAAGTACGATAATTAAAAGTGCGATAAAATGAAATAACAATAAATAAAAGTGCGATAATTAGAAGTGCAATTAAATATAAAATAAAGGAAATTAAATATGAAATAAAAGAATTATGCTTATTTAAACTTCCGTAATCATGATGTTTGACGTGTTGATTTTAGTTTTATGCCCATGGGTTAATTGTCCTTTGTCCTGGATTATTCAATATGTCCGTCTGGTTTTTGTCCATAACAGTCCATCAGTCATAAATATAAATTGCAAGTGTCCTTGTCAAATTATTATTATACCCGAAGATAAATATTCCAACTAATTGGGGATTCGAATTGTAACAAGGTTTTAATACTTTGTTTAATGAATACACCAGGTTATCGACTGCGTGTAAACCAAGGTTTTACTACTTTGTTAACAATTACACCAATTACCCTTGAATGTAATTTCACCCCTGTTTTAATTATTCTAGTGGCTATTAATCCATTCCCGTGTCCGGTTAAATGAACGATTATTCGTACATATAAATACCCCGCCCATCGTGTCCGATCGAGTGTATATGGTAATTTATAGGGACGCCCAATTGTAAATCTTTATATTAACATTAACAAACTTTCATTTAGTTAAACAAATATAAAGCCCATTAATAGCCCATAGTCTAGTTTCCACAAGTGTCGTTCTTTTGTTCAAACCCCAATTATGGTACAAAGCCCAATTACCCAATTTTAGTAATTAGCCCAACATCATGATTACTTCGTTTTAAATAAGCATAATAATAACTTAGCTACGAGACATTAATATAAAAAGGTTGAACATAACTTACAATGATTAAAAATAGCGTAGCGTTACACGGACAGAATTTCGACTTACACCCTTACAACATTTGCTAACATACCCTTATTATTAGAATTATAATTAAAATTAAAATATAAATTATAAATATAAATATATATTACTCGTATATATTGAGAGAGAGATAAAAAAAAAGATGTAAAATTCGATCAGAATTCGGTTGGCTTTATAGCCAGAAGTGAAATTTGGGGCTCCGCGACTCGCGGCAAAATGGCCTTAAAACTCCGCGAGTCGCGGAGAGGTATTTTCATTTCACACCCTTGGAGTTTCTGGCTGCCGACGGTTTTAATAATATATATATATAATATATATATAATTAATATAATTAATTATATATTATATTATATTTATATACATAGTTAACTTGTAATTTTTAGTCCGTTGCGTCGAGCGTTAAGAGTTGACTCTGGTCCCGGTTCCGGTTTTTCGAACGTCCTTGCGTACAATTTAATATCTTGTACTTTGCGTTTTGAATCTTGTACTCTTGTGATTTCGAGACGTTTCTTATCAATAATTGGAACCTTTTTGATTGTCTTTTGTTCTTTTGAGCTTTTTGGTCGTTTGCGTCTTCAAATCGTCGAATCTGTCTTTTGTCTTCACCTTTTATTATTTAAACGAATATCACTTGTAAATAGAACAATTGCAACTAAAAGCTTGTCTTTCTTGAGGAATAATGCTATGAAATATATGTTCGTTTTTAGCATTATCAATGATGATTATGTATGTGTGTGTGTTCGGTTTTTAGAGAGAAAAAGGAAGAAGAAAGAAGTCTTGTAACTTACCAAGTAGAGAGAAAAATGAGAGAAAGCGAAGTAGCAAAGTGAAGTGTGTGTAAGAGTGAGATAAATGCAAGTAATAAGTAATAAGGGAAAATTTGAAATGGAACCCCCACCACTACTCAAGGTGGACGGTTTTGGGGCTCCCCATGGGGTGGTCAACTTGCTTTATTCTTGTATTGGGGTGTGGTGTGAGTGTTGAATGGTAAAGGTGGAATATATGGGGGAAAGAGTTAGCATGCATGCAAGTATTTGTTTTTAGTTTAGCTAATTATTCCAAGGTTTAAATTAATAAGTTACTAGTCTAAGGTTGGGCAAATTAAGTCCATTAAGATGTAAGGTGGGCTTATAAGTCCATAACCATGAGTCTATAACATTTAACAAGTCCAAGTTCAAATAATTCACAAATTAATCCATCTAAAGCCCAAGTAATTAACTAATAACCATGGTTAATCAAAATGATTAGTAAAACTAATCATGAATGTAAATAATATTCTAAAAATATTATTCGTGTAATGTACGCGTGTCACAAAGACGTTTCGGGCATTAAAGAATCAAGTACGGTTAATCATGGAAACAAGTAAATGTAACAACATACATTCGTTTAATCACAAGTATTAATAATAAACATTATTAATTAAGGATGGAAAAACCAGGGTCGTTACAAATGTGGTTGAAGGTAATGGTGATTCCGGCGATGGTGAGTCAGGTGACGGTACCGAAAATACTGTCAGGAAGGAAGTTAATCTACAAGACGAAGAATCAGAATGCATTGGAATTGGGACAACGTTTGAAAAAGGTAATGATGATTCTGCTTTGAAAGATGATAATGAGGATGGTCCCAATAAAGTGATTGACTGCTTTGTAACGAATTTGTCTGCTAAATTGGGGAATGCTTTAACTTCATACGATGAAGGGTTTAAAAATCGTGTATTGAATGATCCACTTGAGGCAAATCAGGATGGTAGTGGCACACCAATAAATGTTAATTCTACCCCTAATCAGATCAAATGTAATCTGGGCCAGGAAATAAATAAATACCACAGTACATCACAAGCCCAATTAAATGTTGGATCATAATTTTCTCATGCTGACTCCATGGTTGGGCCTGAATTGGATTTACCCAATTCGAATCAAAACAGTGATATACAAGGTAAAAGGCAGAACTCAAAACAACTAAAGATAAAATCGAATAATGAGAATAAAAGGGGACGAAAGATTAGGGTTGATCGAAAAAAGAAGGGGACAAAAGATTGGTGTTTCTCGAAGATTAGAAGATGGAAAACCTCATCGAGAATCTTACACGCAAAGAATGTTTCCAGAGATCCTGAAAAATCGAATTTAAATTCAAAGTGTTCATCATGCGATGAAGGGAACAACAGGAGGAATTCGTCGAGTTCTAGTTCTGTTGACACTCACACGCAAAGTAATCTCGAAAATAGAATCAGTAACATAAAATCAAAATCAGTTGGTGATGGGAGTAACAGGAAGATTTCGAGAAAAACATCCAATAAGGACTCAGTATCGACTGATTATGCCATCTCATCAAGTACTGGTGAATGTCCTAATGTACATGAAATTGGATGTAGGCTCGGCCTGAAATGGAAGGCCAACCAGCCCTTGTAAGTAATCCCTTTGGCCTATCGTTAATTTCTGTTTATTTATGAAGATTGTGTCTCTCAATATTAGAACGTTCGGGGTGGGTAGAGATAGTAAATTTCGGGAGGTTAAAAAACTTTGTCGTGACATACAACCTAATATCATTTCTTTTCAAGAAACAAAACTTCATCGTGTTGTAGACAGTTGGGTCGCTTCTTTATGGGGGTCTGTTGATTGTAACTATTGTCAAAAGGAAATGATAGGAAAATCGGGGGGTCAATTGGTTATTTGGGATACAAATCATATTGATGTGGCCGATACTTTTAACTGTGAATTCTTTATTGGCATACGAGGGACGTGGAAAAGCTCGGGAAATAAGTTCACGTTTATCAATGTTTATGGGCCTCATAACGACATTGATAAACAAAGGATGTGGGATAGTCTTTCGGGTATGCTAACTAGAGACGAAAATGGTGCAATTGTGTTATGTGGTGATTTTAATGAAGTTCGGGATCAAAGTGAAAGATTGAATTATGAATTCGTTGCAAGCAGAGCTAATAAATTTAATGACTTTATCAATAACAATGAACTTATTGACCTTCCCTTGGGAGGCCGTAAGTTCACCCGTGTTAGTGATGATGGGGTTAAACATAGCAAATTGGATCGTTTCTTGATAACTGAAGAATTCTACCTTATGTGGAAGAATCTGTCAGTTGTAGCTTTAGAAAGAAATTTATCAGACCATGTTCCTATCCTACTCAAAGATGATGAGAAAAACTATGGCCCAAAACCAATTAAAATCTTTGATGACTGGCTAAAGGTTGAAGGCATTGATAAAATTGTTTCGGAGTCATGGAATGAAGAAATTACCTGTGGTTCTAGATTAGATTGTCACTTTCGCAAATAAATTGAAAAGGTTGAAGCTGCTTTTAAAAGAAAAATGCTCACATGAATTCTCACAGTTAGATGGTGAAATTGAAAGTTCGAAACAAATTGCACTAAGCTTAGAAGCCAAAGCTGAGGATCAAGTTTTATCAGAGAATGAAAGAGAACTTTGGAAAGTATCGAGAAAAAATTGGTTAGATAAAGAAAAAATTAAGACAAGCATGCTCAAACAAAAAGCAAGAGTTCGATGGATCCTTGAAGGCGATGAAAACTCCAAATATTTTCATTCTCTGATTCGGAAAAAATATAGTAGGAACAACATTAGAGGTCTATCGATAAACGGCATTTGAAATGAGGAGCCACAGGATATTAAAGAAGCGGCATTTCAACACTTCTCTCATATCTTTAATTGCAACAATGGGGTGAGACCGAGCATGGAAGATTTTATTTACCCAACTTTGACTCAAGAAAATGTCACTGATCTTGAAAGTCCTATCAAAGAAAAAGAAATTTTCGAAGCCATTAATGATTGTGGAAGTTCGAAGGCACCGGGTCCGGATGGTTTTAACCTACATTTTTTCAAGAAGTTTTGGGATATAATTAAATCGGACCTTATTGCGGCCATCTCTTGGTTTTGGGAAACCGGGGAAATTTCGCGGGGTTGTAATGCATCTTTCATCACGCTAGTTCCTAAAAAAGCGGATCCCTTGGGTTTAGGAGATTTTCAACCTATTAGCTTAATAAATAGCTATTACAAAATCATCGCGAAGATCCTCTCCAATAGACTAAAAAAGGTTATCCCTTATCTCGTGGGTGTGGAACAATCGGCCTTTTTGAAAGGTAGATACATATTAGATGGTGCTTTAATTGCAAATGAAACGCTCGAGTTCTTAAAATCTTCAAAAAAGAAAGGTCTAATCTTCAAGGTAGATTTTGAAAAGGCGTTCGATAGCCTAAATTGGGAATTTTTGATGGAAATAATGAGATGTATGGGGTTTAGGGAAAAATGGAGGAATTGGATTTTGGCTTGTCTCAAATCGGCTTCTATATCGGTGCTTATTAATGGTTCTCTGACTCGAGAATTCTCATTGGGAAAAAGGGGTCCGTCAAGGCGACCCCTTATCCCCCTTTCTCTTCATTCTCGCCGCGGAAGGTCTAAATATTTTAACAAAAGTTGCGGTTGAAAAGGGTATTTTCAAAGGTGTTGAAGTGGGAAATGACAAGGTTCTTATTTCACATCTTCAATATGCGGACGACACCATATTTTTTGGGGAGTGGAACAAAGCTAATGCTCTTAATCTAATCGGTATCCTCAAATGTTTTGAACTAACTTCCGGGCTTAAAGTTAATCTTGAAAAAAGTTGTTTATATGGTGTTGGTACAAATGCGGTTGAAGTAGAATCTTTTGCTACAATGATGGGATGTAAAGCCGGGAAATTTCCGTTTACATATCTTGGTCTTCCAATTGGTATTAAAATGAGTAGCTTAAATGCGTGGCAACCAATAATAGAAAAGTTTAAAAATAGGCTATCTAATTGGAGAATGCGTTCGATGTCGTTTGGTGGAAGATTGGTTCTCATAAAATCGGTTCTTAATAGTCTTCCTTTGTATTATTTCTCGCTTTTTCGTGCCCCGTCGAGTGTGATCAAAACTCTTGAGAGTTTGAGACGTTCTTTCTTTTGGGGCGGGGGTGAGTCGGGTTCCAAAATGTCTTGGGTCAAATGGGATCATATCATTTCTCCTTATTGGGCGGGGGGGGTCTTAATATTGGGAGTCTTAATTCCAAAAATCTTGCTTTATTGGGTAAATGGTGGTGGAGGTTTAAAACCGAAACCGAGTCGTTGTGGGTAAAACTAATTAAAAGCATTTATGGAATTGACGGTGGCCTAAGGTTGGGCAGTGAGTATTCTCATTTCCCGACACTAGGTGTGTGGAATAATATCGTTCGTGCAGGAAAAGTTATTGAAGACCTTCATGTCCCATTCAAAGATTCATTTGTAAAGGTTGTGGGTGAGGGCAATTATACATCGTTTTGGAAGGAGTGTTGGCTAGGAGATCGCTGTTTCAAATCAAAGTTTCCAAGGTTATTTAGGCTTGAGGCAAACCCTGATGTATTGGTCAAAGATCGTGTGCTGGGGGCTGTTTCTGTCACAATAAATGCTGTTACAGGTCATGCTGCGGATGCTGCTCAAGATGCTGTTAATGTTGCTGCTGCAGGTGCTTTTATCGGTTCAGATTATGCAAATGTGGATGCTGTTACAGGTGATGCTGCAGTTACTGCCCAAGAAGCTGTTAATGTTACTGCTACAGGTGATGTTCTCGGCTCAATGTCTGCAGCTGCTGCTTCGGCCTTCAAATGGGAGTGGACAAGGACTCCCACAGGACGTACAGATTCTGAATTGCAGGTTCTTTCAGGCCTGCTACGTTCGGTTATTTTAGTTCGTGGACGTCCAGATTCTTGGAGGTGGTCTCTTGCAAATAACGGTAAATTCTCGGTCAAGAAATTAACGGGTTTTATAAATGAAAAAATCTTCGCAGATACCAACGTTGGTAGAGATCAAACAATGCATAATTCTTTGGTTCCAAAAAAGATACATGTTTTTACTTGGCGTGCTATGCAAAAACGACTTCCGACTAGGATCGAGTTAGATAAACGTGGATTTGACTTGCATAGTGTTCGATGTCCTTTGTGTGATGACGACGTTGAATCGGTTGATCATGTCTTTATATTTTGCTCTAAAGTTCAAGAGATTTGGTCTCGTATTTTCAAATGGTGGAATTTAGGGAACTTCTCATCTTTCAACATTCGTGAGCTTCTTCGGGACAATTTGTCTCAAATTCAATCAAGTGTTGGTGCAATGATTTGGCAAGCGGTTACTTGGATTAGTACATATTATATTTGGAAAAATCTGAATCACAAGGTGTTTCGGAATAAAAGTTGGAACGCCCCGGTTGCCCTAAGTGAAATCCAAGTTGCTTCTTTTGATTGGATTTCGAGAAGAGTAAAGGGGCCAAAAATCGATTGGAATATTTAGTTGTCGAACCCAAATGTATATTTAGTTTAAATTGTGTTTAGTTGCAATCTTTGCATCTTTCTCGTGTATTTTTAGGGTACTTGCTAGCTTGAGCCTTTATGGCTGCCTAGCCTCTTTGTTACGTTTTTTTGTCTCTAATATATTGTTGCTTTTCGAAAGAAAAAAAAAACTGCATTGGACCAACCATACCCTAAGTCCAAACCAAAAATATAATACATCCATAATTTAACAAAAGATTAAAAATATCGTGACTTACATCCAAAATTAAAATTGACGTATGCAAGATTACTAGTTACTCAAAAATACAATAGATCCTAAATTATAATACATCCAAATTCCATTGCACATCGTGAGTTACCCCCAATTTTGCGTATCACGGTTGAAGAATTTTGAACCAGACCCAAGGTATCTCTAAAGATCCAAAATTTAACTTCACTCCTCAACTGCAATTGCATATCGCTGTCTCATTTGTTTCTTTCACATAAACAAAATCTAACGATTCAGATCTAGATCTAGAGAGAGAAGTGAGATGCGAGTTACATTCGTACAATACCGACACGAGAGAAGCGAAGGCAGAGATGAAGAATGAAAGTCCATTGTAGAAGGCGATAGTTTTAATGATAGTTTTAGGTCTACAGTTTTAACTTTTTACTAAGAAAGACTCATTTTATTCCTTTACATCCCATTAGTATGCCTGTATGAGTTATAAGTATAATATAAAATATAAATAATTATTAACAAAGTATTAAATTCGGATATCCGAATTATTTGAAAAGTGCTATCCGAAATCCGAATCCGAAAAATCGGATATCCGATTTTTCGGATATTTTCAGATCGGATTTTCGAATTATTCGAATTGCGGGTTCGGATTTGGATATTATGAACACCCCTAATATTGAGTGGTGTCAATCTCGTTTACAAATTGAGTTTTTATTTTAACATTTTTTTTTATTATGTTTAAAGTTCTGAGTGGTTATTTTATGGCTCATTTTATAAATTCAACGTATATATGTGGTGTGTTATGCAACTACATGTAGATGAACGCATGACTGGTTAGATTCCGCTCTTAAAAAAAAAACGTACATATGCATAAATTGTACATTATACTCTTAAATACATGTGTGGTGGGTTTAGAGAAAATTAGGTGGATTTATCATTACTCTGAAGATTTAACACCATTTTTCCAAAAATCAGTTAATTAGTTAATTATTTGGGTGGGTATGTTTACCGACCCGTTACCCGAGATCGGTGAAATCGTCTGGCCGGTCGAGTGGGTGGATGCTGATGTATTCTCCCCAATCTCCTCTTCAAAAACCCTAATTGTTCCATATTTGGAACCCTAACATCCAAATTTGGAATATAATTCATTAATTAGTCTTTCCATGACGTCAAATGCAAGCTATTCTTCATTATCTGACGAAGAAGAACAACAACAACAATCCGCAGGAGAAAAAACTGACATCGATTCAATCGACTGCTCTCTCGACGCTATCGAAACTCAATTGTCATCGATCGCATTAAACTCTGCACTTAACGACGAAGAAACGCCGTCAGTCGGTAATGAACATTACGAATCAGTTACGGAAATCGTCGATCGATCATCAGAGGAAATTGAAAGTGAAAGGCTATGCAGCAGTAGTAATGGTGGTGACGTCAGCGCTTCTGGAGCTGACGATAACCAAATTATTAGGAATGACAATCATTCCGATGGTAATGAGGGTGTCGTTTTGGATTCTCTTCAATCACAGTGGATTCCTGGTAAACGACATGTGAATGAGGTGAGTTTAAGCATGCAAAGTATCAGATAATTGGTAGTACTTATTAATATTATGTTGAATAATACATCTGGTGATCATTTCGAACACATTATAGTAGCTGAATTGAATATACCTGATGCATAAGTGAGAGGGTAGATTTCAGACTCTTCGCACGTTTAAGACCACTAAATGCTATCGTAGTATCGTGTGAATTTATTGAAGTTATTGTAGCTAAGATTTATAGTGTGACAGTGAGGATATGCATACCAGAAGTCGTAGAAGTGAAACAAATAACGTAAGGCCGCAGGATATTGTTAAATCCGGATAAACCGAAACTCGCAGATTCCTTTGTGAAGATATATATGAGTGCAATTAGTAGTCTTCCAAAAAAACTTTTTCTGATGTGTGTTTAATGGCAGAAAGATTAATTTTGTAATGGGAAAAGGAGAGCAAAGGAAGGTCAGATTTGAGTTGAAGTTTTGTATAATTTATGTTTGCTACTACATATAAAGTTTGAATGGTTTATGTGTATAGTTCTTTGGCCTTTAGGTGTAAAAAGAATGTGGTATTTATCACGTAAACAAGCAGGGCATTTGTGTGTTAAAGGCTGCGGAACTTCATAGTATATAGTTTCTTGATTTTTTTACTGTTATACATTGTTTGATGTCTTTAGTACTTTTTTACTTGTAATAAACTCTTAATTATTGATGATTAGCAGGATGATACTTCCACGTCTTGGAGAGAGAGGAAAAAACACTTTTTTATTTTGAGTCACTCTGGAAAACCAATTTTTTCAAGGTAGGTATCTGTGAACTTTTGTTTATGATGTTTATTTATCGTTCTCTTTCAAATGTGTGAATTTCTATGTAGCTCTGACTTTGGATTAACTCTCAGGTATGGGGATGAGCACAAACTAGCTGGATTTTCAGCAACTCTACAAGCCATTATCTCCTTTGTTGAAGACGGGTGAATATATTAGCATCCAGTACTCCATTACATATTTGGCTGCTTATTTGTTTACTTATGTTTTATGATGAATTGAAATAATAGTCTCCAATAGTTTGTTTTATTGATCTCTTTTCAGGGGAGATCGGATTAAATTGGTTAGGGCAGGAAAACACCAGGTCAGAAATGTCTGAACACAATACATCTCCCTCTGCAACATCTTCTAAAAATAAATTTGGATCAAATAGTCGGTTTGAGTGCCTAAACTGAATTAGTATGTCACCTTGAATCTTGTGCTCCACAGGTGGTTTTTCTTGTGAAGGAACAAATATATTTAGTTTGCATAAGCTGTACAGAAGAGCCTTATGAATCACTAAAGGGGCAACTGGAACATCTTTATGGTCAGGTACCAATGTATGTTTCTTTTCATCTCATTTTTCATTATAATTGCTTGAAATTTGATAACCGTTCTTATGATGTATTATTACATTGGACGCAGATGATGCTTATTCTTACCAAGTCTGTAAATAGATGTTTTGAGAAGAATTCTAAGTTTGACATGACACCTTTACTTGGAGGAACAGACGCTGTTTTCTCCTCTCTTTTTCACTCCTTCAGTTGGTTTGTTTTACATCACTTTTAACTACTTGTTTATTCATGTTACTAATTTATTACTACTAGCTTTTAAGACATTTCCTGAACAACAAATTGATGGTATTAAAAGTCAAAAACCAGGATAAATATGATTTTCTGCAAACCTTTTGATTCAGGAACCCTGCCACTTTTCTCCATGCATACACATGTCTTCCTCTTCCATATGCAACAAGGCAAGCTGCTTGTGCGATACTGCAGGATGTTGCTGATTCAGGTGTCCTCTTTACAATGCTGATGTGTAAATACAAGGTTTTTTCATCCGTTTACCTTAAATCCTTCTTATATGTTTTTTGTTATTCTGGTTATAAATCTCCAATCTCATTCACTAATGGAATCTAAAATGAAGGTTGTCAGTCTGGTAGGTGCTCAGAAGGTATCACTTCATGCGGATGATATGTTGCTTCTTGCTAACTTTATCATGTCATCTGAATCCTTTAGGCAAGTGCATTAAAGAATTTAAATTTGTCTTTTTTTCAAATTTTGTACGAATATAAAAGATATATGTGAAATTTGTATGCTGTGACATTTCAACATTTCTTGATGCAGGACATCTGAATCATTTTCTCCTATATGTTTGCCAAGATACAACTCCATGGCCTTTCTACATGCTTATGTTCATTACTTTGACGTGAGTAAAATACTACTTTGCAAGTGTTTGTAGTTGATTATAAGCTAAATTCCTATATGTGTAGAATTTTGTGCTACCAAGTGGTGCTGACATATTCATAATTCCTACATTGTGCATGTGTCAGGTTGATACATATCTTGTTTTGTTGACATCAAGATCAGATGCCTTTTTTTATCTAAAAGATTGCCGGTAGGTAGGATACTGCTTTTGATTACAGCTCTTCTTAACACTATTCTTAAAGGGTTTATCCGTTTATATTATTTATTATTTTGATAGGATACGTATTGAAAATGTGTTGTTGAAGTCTAATGTGCTAAGTGAAGTTCAAAGATCCTTATTGAAAGGTGGCATGCGTGTTGAGAATTTACCTGTCCACCCATCAACTCATTCTGGGTCATTATTTAATTTGAATGATTCCAAACGAGTAACTGGGACTCAAGAGAGACTAGATGAAACAGTATTGGGTATCGGTGGTCCAGCTGGACTTTGGCACTTTATATATCGCAATATGTATCTAGATCAGTATGTATCTTCCGAGTTCTCATCTCCAATCAGTGGTAACAAACAGCAAAAAAGGTAATAATACAACTTCATCATGCATAACTTATTTCTTATCTCTATGATTAACTGGTGTGGATATAAATACACACAAAGCCTTGAAAGAGTTTGGATTGACTTAGATGCAAGAAAAAATTTCGATTTGAGCTTTGTAAATTGGACTTTTGTTGATGCTTAGGTCCTGTTTGGTAGAGAGCTTTTTGGAGTTTGTAACTTTAAAATTCAAAAAATTAAGCTCCTAATTAGTAAAAGCTTTGGTTGGATGTTAAAGCTTTTAGCTGTCAAACCTTCTAAGAAGCTTCTAAATACAACTTTAGAGAAACAAGCATTTGAAAATTAGCTATGTTAAATTACTCAATTGCCCTCACATAAATATTGGGAAGTATGAATTTACTGGATTGGATCTTTACTCCTGTTTTGTTTATTCAAATAAATAAAATAATAATAATAATAATAATAATAATAGTAGTAGTAATCTTCTGTTTAGAAATACAAACTTCTGTATCTCTACTCTCGTATATAACTATGATTCCATTCATTGCAAATAGCATCTTTATAAACTTCGTAGTAACTGTTAATTGTATACAAAATTATTGTATTTGAAAAAAATCAAATCATGTCATTTGCTATTGATACCGACTTGAATAAGAGGGATATCGCCTCTTTTCATATGTATATTATAGGATATAGGATATGTCGTTAATGGATTTTTTGTTTACAGATTGTATAGGGAATATCAGAAGCTTTATGCTTCCATGCATGATAAAGAAACTGGACCGCACAAAACCCAGTTCAAAAGGAATGATAATTATGGTAAAGTTTATTAACACCGTAAAACTAATGAAAAGTTTCTTATAGGCCATTAATCAATCTTCTCTGGTTTCTTGAATTACAGTTTTATTATGCTGGGTCAATATGGATTTTGAGCTTTATGCTGCTTTTGATCCGCTTGCAGACAAGGTTAGGCTCATTATTTACTTCATTGGTGTTCTTATCATAAAAAATTAGTTACTGGCACTCGATTCATGTAACTTTGTTTTGGGTTGGACTGATTATTAAGAGAATGTCTAAATAATACATCATTTTGAATGAATAAGTAATTAGTATTTTTACTAGCATTGTTGTCTGACAATGACATTTAATAATATATGTGATAAATTGTTGATGCTTGTTAGAATCTTTAAATTTGCAGTCTCTGGCAATAAGGGTATGCAATCGTGTGTGCCAATGGGTGAAAGATGTGGAGAATGAAATATTTTTGCTAGGAGGAAGCCCTTTTGCCTGGTGATCATGTATGTTATGTTTCTTTCTGTCTTTATTTGTAAACCGCGTTATTGGCACCAAGAGCGTCACTAGTTCAACAGGTTTATGCAAACCAAGTTTAACGACTCCCCCACATAAACCAAATAAATCTTCTCTTGCGGAAGGCAAGCATGGCCCACTCACAAAAATGTATCAGGCACGTCTATTTTGATACGTACTCTAGCTTTTTCCTTACAGTCAAATCTTCCACTTCTTTATTACCTACTCTCTGTAATCTAGATGACTTGATTCTGTATACTTGTAGTAGAACCAAACATAACATTCGATTTTTTTTGCTATATAATATCTTGAATATCATCTAATGTACCTTAATTAGCAATAACTTGAGTGGCTATTGGGTCGATCATCTTCTCTCGTATAATAGAAATAGCATCCCCTATTTTCAACTGGGAACAATAGGGTTCAATGGTTCAATGTGATTGGAAGTTTGTATTTTTTTCTTCGTGTATTTAGAACCTATATTGGATCTTAGCTACTTTATTAATTACTACCATATGAATTTGATGCTGCAAACTGAAATTGTTGGCGAACATAAACATATAGCCTATGCAAAACAAGTGCTACATTTGGGTTCAGGAAATAATATATGGAGCGTTTGAGCTGATATGGAATATGGGTTATAATTCCTTATGCTCAGACTCTAATGTATGCCTAGATTTAAGTACGTATTTTTTGCCTAACGATCATTATCATTAGTCCTCAGTATAAACATAAACTAGTTACACATGCCTAGACTTAATATAAACCTTGAATTAACGAAGCTTTAAGAATCAAATGAAGATATAGAAAACCCAACTGCTGAGAATAGCTGGGTTCCTCACATTAGTTACCACCCCAAGTGTTCTTGTAATAATACGTTTTATTCTCTGTTGTCTCGTGCTTTTGTTGTGCTATTATAAGGTAACGTAATTTACTTATTTTACATGATTATTAGTCTTGTAGTCTTTTATTAAACTATTATTCTCTTTATTCTTTAACTTTGCTATTGGGTTTCAAACGAGGTAAGAAAAGATAACATCCTAACAAACACTTTTAGAACAATTTAGTGTCAGTATACCTGTTAAACACAAACATATTAGACCATGAATAACGCAACTTTTGTGCCCTTATACACGCCTATGTGGCTTGACAAACGCCCCAACAAACGCTTGTAGGGGTATTTGTCAAAAATTTTTTGGGTGTTTGTCAAAGACAAACAGAGAAAATAAGGAGCGTTTTTTGATTTTTGATTTTAATTCTTTTCCTATTATTTAACCACTTTTTAAACACAAACTCCAATTATATATTGTCACATCACCCACAACCTTCTCTACTACAACCCTCATACTTAACACGTCACATGCATATTCCATATCAACCTTCCCTACTACAACCTTATCTATACTGTTAGTGTATTCATTGTTAGATCTACTTATTTACCATGTATTTTACCCTTGAACATCATGGTTCGTACCAATTTGTATCAGTTTCAATAGATGTCATGTGCTAAACTAATGAAACTGAAATTATTCAGTTAAAAGAAGCTTTCAAAAAATTTAGGTTCACAATAGTCTTCTTATTTTACCAAATCTAAAACATCATGTTGGTTGTTGAGGTAGCAGATGCAAATTAAATGTGGCAAAGAGATGTTAATTTGGTCAAAAAGAATTGAGGCATCAGAAAGCACTTGATCGTCAATCAGATTGGGCCTAATTTGTTACAAAACTCCAAAGAGTAGTTGGCCAGTATGCATCATTGTCATTAATCATGCTTTTTCCACATCAAAACACCACCAACTCCAGAACAATACACAAGTTTTACATCACAAAATACAACTTGCCAAACATTATTGTACTACATTTTGGTTACTTGTCTTTGGTAATAAAACCCAACTCATACAAATTTGAATGAAACAAATCCATACATGAAAAGTCTCCATCTCTATCACACTGAAGTACTACTGATAAACTGACTTCTCCAGAGTATAAATGTAATACCTAAAGGTACAATACACATGCAATGGGTCCCTTTAATTAACATTGTTTTGTCGAATTGACCATTCAGACATTAAATTTCATTCAGAAAACCTGTTTCATAGTTTCACTGAAACAAGAACATGACCAACAAGTACCATGATTGAGCCTTGAGATTGCTCAATCTGGAAAATAGTTAGTTTCTAGTCATTAACTAATGCCCCTTAACTCCCTTTTGTCTCACTTTATTTACTTGCTTTGATTTATAGAATGCCATTAATAAATTTCGGTAGGTATCGTTTAGTGTTCACAAAATATACTTGTAGCACGGATGAAATATTCTAGGTAACATGTTCTTTGGTAATTTGTGATGTGAATCACCTACATTTACATATATGATCATTTGTTTCAAAGTTAAAGTACTCATTTTAGAACGAAATTAACTCGTCTTTACGATTGGTCATATCTAACTTCTTAAATGAACAGATGGCATTATGTTAATTCCATAATGTAAATGTATTGTCTAGTGATCTAGCCATGTAGGTGATACTAGATGAAGAGTGTTTTGGAGAAAAAAAGGTGATCTTTTTGTAAAAGACAGATCTTTATTGGGTACTAAAATGGTTAAAGTTGAAATGTTGTTGCTATGTAGATGGATACCTTATGCAACAAAATTTGTAGCAAAATTGACCAATGAGGTTTGGAAAAAAAGAAGATTATCCTTGTGTGAAAAGATTCCACTCAAAGATCTTGCTTCGACAACACCTCCCCAACAACCAAAAATATTAATAAAAGTGTTAGTGGCATCTTTTTAACTATTTGGAGATAAAAGCTTTATGGTGAAAAAAGAAGGGGAAAACAAGGCATGCAACAAATTGGTGGAATGAAACTTTAGAATCATGTCTAAAGTAGCCAATGGTATTATCCTTCAAATTTCAAGTGTGATATGCAAGCAAAGGTTTGAGTAAGAATAACACATAGTGTGTGTGTGTGTGTAAAAGCTAAACATACAAACATAGTAAGATTATTATGTCTTCTCTATAGTTCTTCAAAATTAATACAATGGTGTCACTATGTATACATAATGTTGGCAATAAATAAACTTGGCATCTAGAGCACCTAAACCTTTTCAAAGGGTTTTTTGTGACAACTTCTAATCAACAATTAACTTCTAATCAACAATTTTCTCTAATCAAAAATCTATACACTCCAAAATAAAAACCCTTTTAAAAGGACTTTTTAGTGGAAGCCACTAACACTAATATATTAAAATGTGAGCAAAAGCTCATTTTTGACAAACCCTTTAACAAATTAAACTTTAACTTCAATAAGATCGAGTCATTCAAAGAGTTTTATTGCCCAACATAACTTTATATTAAAGGTGTTTTGAGACAAATAACTATTCACCTGAAAGACTAGTGAGGTAACATTAACTTTTTAATTTATTTTAGTCAATAGAGATCTTAAAATTTGTTTACATATAAAATAAAAATATATAATACGGAGTAGTTATTAACTAAAAATGTAGGTTAGCCCATAATCTAAGGACCAAACTTGTACTTTCGACGTGGACAAGATAATAATTTGTGATGACAAATGTAGAAGAGATGAGATTTGTGTGGGGCTACATCTCCACTTGAATCACACCAACCCATCACAGTATCACACACAGCAAATTGCTCATGTCACCATTTTTTTTGCCAACACATATACGCAAGACGTGGGCCCGTTTTGGCCCAGTAACAGGGCCCATGAGGTCCACATGGACAGAGATTGGGAGAGGGTCCCACATACTAAAGAAGAAGTGCCAATTTATTCCCTGTACTAGGACAGAACAAGCATTACTCTTCAATCTTCAATTCCTCATCATAGAAGTGAGATAGTCACAATTAATACCTAAACTTTATACTACTCCGTAGTATTAGTTTTGTTAACAAATGGAGTACATTTTTTTTTTTTGCCGAAAAAATATAAAATTATATAAAAAGACACTTTTCATCAAAAAGAATGAAAAGGTCGAGATTACAAGAATACATGAAAGAACTAAGCAACTTGAAAGCTTGCTCGCTTGCTTGCCTACGCTAAAACTTCTAGACCAAATTGAAAGAAAAGAACAAAGCAACTAGATTGTATGAAAGCTTTCTTGTCTACACAAATGATTCTAAGCTAAATTGATATATCAGACACATATAATCAAACCACAAGAGGATGCTCATCTACAAACATCATGAAAACAAATGGAGTACATGGCAGAAAGGAAAAAAGGAAAATAAATTAGAAGGAGAGTAGAGACAAAGTGGATGGATTTTGAATCATCCCTATCAACAGTAACACTCTTTAAAGTTAAAAAGAGAAATAAATTTGTAAAAATACAAATATTAAATCCATTTTGACTTTTTTTATTTATCATCATGCCCCCATTGATTGCAATCCTTTTGTCTATTTAGAATTCACTTTTGTTTTTTTTGTTGGTCTTTTTTTCTTCTTCCTTAATTAACGATTACTATTAAAATTAAGAAATCTTTCATCAATAAATGAAAGATCCTAAGAACAGATACAAACTAACGACGTCCATTAAGGCTCGAAATGAGTAAACAAAGTAGAAACCTAAAAACATGCTAACTCAATTCGAGCCAAAACGAGAACGTCCATGGACCATAAACGCATCCAAACGCACGAGCAAACCTAACAATATCACATCACAACATAAAACTAACTAATGATCCAAACGACAACCATAGGACAACTAACTAAATGAAAACCAACTAGGAAGCAGCACCTTTACCATTCTTAATATCCGGTCGAGACGTCATCCCCTCGACTTTGTCAATATTATGACCAATAAATCATCATATTTTTATTTTCTAAAATAACAATAACGATTATTATGAAAAGAGTGAATCTTCATTGAAGAAAAACTAACTCGATCTGAATCTATCCGAAATCAAACTACCAAACTAACCAATCAAACAAAGAACATGTATCTAAACTACAAATAAAGACCTAAACCTACACAACAAATCATCGTATATGCTAAATAAATATACAATGAATCATTACCATTGTTGCTAAAAAGCTTAAAATGCTGATACACATACGCGTACATAATATACAATGAATCATTACCATTGACAACACTATTTTACCTTCGTTACATCCAGGTACAAGGTGGAATAAAACTCTTCCAAAGAAAGTTAATATCTTCTTATGGAGATTGGCAATTGATAGGCTTCCAACAAGACTTAATCTTGTTAGTCGAGGTGTGGACATCGGTAATATTGGGTGTTCTATATGCAATCATGGGGTGGAAGATAATCATCATATATTTTTTTCGTGCTTGTTGGCTAAGGAAATTTGGAGAAAAGTTAGTTTGTGGACAAGTGTCGATATCAACAGATTCGCCTCTTGGTCAGAATGGTTATCATGGTATGATCAATGGGAGGAGAATATTTCTAACAAAAACCGAATGTACACGATTGTTGCTGCCACGGTATGGGTCATTTGGCGATTTCGAAATGGAGTAATTTTTTTGGAGAATCCAATGCGGAAACATGAAATATTTGATTCTATTAGAAATTATTCTTATACTTGGTTGTTTAGTAGAAGTAAAAAACAAATGTCTTGGAACAATTGGCTTGTAAAGCCATTGTAATTGTTGTTGCTTTTTTGCTTCTAGTTTCTTGCTAGAAACCTTAATAATAATAACAATTGCCGTTCAAAAAAAAACATAATAAATTTAAATAATAGATTAATAGGTGGCGTCCCGGTCCCGAGAATTTGAATGCCCTGGACGAAACGAAAAAAAGGCCCTTAGACCCTAATGAATAATATAAGCTAATTAAAAAAATGACAAATATATCAATCGTTAAAGATATTTTAAAGATTATTAATGTTACTTTATTCAATAAATGAAACACACCAACTATACATATACAACATAATTTATGCTACTTGATATTGATCTTCAATGCTCTGCCACAGCCCCTTTTTATCTGTTGTCCACTTGACAAGTGATAAGTTAATGTGTTTTATCTCACATTAGTGAAAAATCAAACAAGAATACACTATAAACTAATAACTTGGGCCATGATAAATAAAAAATAAAAACTAAATTTATTCATTTGGGCTTAACTTATCTACACTTTTAAAAGTCTTGGGCAGTTGGGCTTGGTAATTTTTGTGACCAATAAATAATATTGGGCCCCTAAAATTATTGGGCCCGGGGCGAATGTACACCTTGTACCCCCTCCGGGCCGGCCTTGGGCGTCATTAAATGGTGAAATTGTTGGAAATATGTTCTCGGGTTGGCTAACAGTTTGAGCGTGGTACATATATTCCGAAGGTATGCCCATGGCATTAAATAATATAAAGTCCATTTATCCTTTTCAGTCACACACAAAGGTCAATCGTTAATTGTTTGATATACCTTCTAATCGGAAATTAATTTATTAATCATTTGTTAATGGTTTAGTAAATTAAATAAGTTTTAAGATTAGTTTAATTAATTAGTTAATTCATTAACTAGTAATTAATTAATTAATATGTAAGTTACAACTAGCTAATGTGTCATGCATGCAAACTAGCTAATAACATGTGTAACTTGCATGCATGCAAATGTCGTCTTTAAAAGGAAGAATAGCATGAAATCTCAATATAGAACTCTCCTACTCTTTCCTCTCTTCTTGATCACTAAAATAACTAGTTCTATAAAGTGTGTTTTGGTGATTTAGAAAGTAAGAAGAAAGGATTCATTAAAGTAGAAGGTATAGATCGAACAAGGTTGGAACTTTGGGTGCCTACCGTTTAGAGGAACTCTTCTTTGGGTTCTCAACTCCGATCTTCAAAAGGCTACAAAGGTTGTAATCTAAACCTATCTTGTTCATTATATTTTGTTTGCTAAAAGTTTTGTACATGGGTCCTTGGTAGAGTATGATTTTGTAATATTTTTAAAATGCTTCCGCTCGCTTTGTGTTTGTATCAAACTCCAACAGTGGTATCAGATCCATCTTGTACAAGTTTGAGCAAACTTTTTCTTGTGATATTTAGTTTTGATGGATGTGTTGTGCATAATTTTGGAGATGGTTATGCATAACAAACATGCAAAACATATATCAAGATTTATGTTTTTATGTTTTCTAAATGCTAATTTGAATCTTGGATTTTGGCAAAATGTTAAATGGGTTAATCTTTTTCTTAAAAGTTTTTTCAGTAAGAACAGTCTGACTTCCTTGGACTGTTTCGGGGCTTTAAGCTCAGTATTTTCGTATGAGGCCAATTGTATTTGAAAGCTAACTGAAAGAACTTAAATTTTAAAAAAAATCGTCGAAAACGGATTAGAAGAGAGTAAGATATGACCATTTAAAGTTGGATGTTGAATCTGCCAAAATCGTTTCGAAAATTGGAAAAGTAACTTGCATGTTGACTAAAAGAGATTCAGAGTTTGGGAAAATAAAGTGCATAATTTCATTTCATGTTTTTCATGAAATAAGAAAATGTAATTTGTTTATTATAGACTTTTGGATGCAAATCTCCAACATGTTTTAATTCACTTAATATGTTTGTTTGGATGGTTTTGTCATGAAAACTATACTTACAAAATATGAAGTGGGTTTACATACATATGTTATGTAAACAAGGATTGATTATTATTATAAGTGTTATTAAATGTTGTTTAAATCAATCCTTATCGAAACATGTTATATGCAAATGGACGGTTGGCACTCCATTTGTTATGTGTGGTTGTTTTATGTATTCGGTAGTATATGCCTCTATTCGACCCTTGTGTGAATGTTTGGTTGTGTTGTTTAATTTATTATTTATTCGGGATGAATGTAATAATTTATTAAACAACTTGCATGGCTGATATAGCCAAAGCAGACGGTTTTGTTCGTGTGGTTTTGTTAGGTCGCAGGGCGTCAAATTTGGTATAGCACAGAGAAGTTGTTGTTTAATTTATATTTTGCGGGGCCTAAATTTACTTTTAACTTTCTAATGTAGAAGGTGTAAGTTAACCTAGGGTCGTGCTTTTGAATGGTTTAACGAATTAAAGATCAAGTGGATAATCGTCTTTTATTTAAATTACCTGAATAAAAGATAGTAGTTGGTTTAAGCTAAAATCCTAATTGCGGAAAAGTAAATAAAGTGGGAGGATGTCCGGAGTGTGCAGATCAGGGAAATGTTGACCAAGATATCAGTTTGGGTTAGGAAAAGGTAATTATGTTGATATTAAAGCTTATGATTGAAATGGTGTAGATCTGGTTGGATGAGCCAATTACACAGACCTAATTATCTCTAAACTCTCAGAGTTCTCGTTGAGCAGTGAAAAGTATGTCACGTGGTTGTATAATTGAAACGTGACAATACCTCGGAGGTTACCCTTAGTAAAGCACTAGGTTTATTAGTGAGTTGGGTTCTAATCCTAACCCTCATTATCAGTTTGGTTAACTGAATAACAACGTGCCGTGTTGATTGAACACTGATCACAAACGGAAGGAGTCCGTCGGGTTAAGTTGACAAAACCTTAAATAAAAACTAACAACCATTTTATCATACTAATGAGATCAAACCAAGACAAACATTATACAGCATTAAAGTTGATACACTGAAAGTAAAGCAGATAGAAACCTAACAGGTACCTAGACAGTTGGTATGACTTAATCCTAGGGCAACAATCAAACAAGAACATGCAATAGGTTTGGATCATACAGTCAGGGCACTAGCTAGATCTTAACATCTCCTAAGAGGTCTCTTTGGAACAGTCAATAGGTATACTAGGTCATTCATGTCTCAATTCCTAGGTTCCGTGTCCTAAAAGCGCATTAAATGCATCTCGGGAACTCCGGCCATACCGAGTTCATAGAATCTTCATATACAGTATAACCAGATGTCTTAATCCTATGAAGTAGCTAAGTTCATATAGGTGGACAAGTCCTGATCACAACCTAGGTTGGTCAATCCTTAAGATGCTAGCATACAAATCTATCAGACTTCCTAGTTCAGCATAATAATAATAATCGTACTAATTTTACATTATCACGCTAACCCAAACTTCTATCATGGTAATATCGGAACGCATTATTAAACATAAAAGGTAAGGATACATGTTTAATACAAAAGACAAGCGTTTCGAATAAAAACCTGAAAAGGCCGAAGAAATCTGCCCGAGATCGCAGGGACTCGCCGGGATATCCTCCGGAAAATAAAAGCTAAGCTAGCTACTACTAAAAACTAACCTAAAACTTGAAAATATAAAATGAATTGTAAATTGAGTATGTGTTGAAATGGATGGAGAAGGCCCTTTAAATAGACTTGATTTTTGCCTGCAAACGGCTGGCAGGCCGTTTGCCAAGCCAGGTCGTTTGCTTGGGCCATTTGGCAGGCCGTATCTGAGCCAGGCAAGCTGTTTGGCAGGCCGTTTGGCTTGCCTGGTCAGCTTGATTTCCTGGATCGTAACTCGTTTTCTTGTCTTTCACCGTTTTCGCTCTAGATTCTTCGTTTTAACTCCGTTTTACTTGATTCTTTTTGCATCGCCTTTGTAATTACTTAATCTACAAAATCAACCGACAAAGCGATTATTTTTGCGATAAAGGTTTGGAACTTTATGGGTTTTGGGGCCCAATATCGGGGGTAAAAACGTGACTTTTTGGCCGATATCAAATACCTCACACTTAGCTTTGCTTGTCCTCAAGCAAATAACGAGAATATAAGGATCTTTCTAATAGATTCTCCCTCGCCTATCCTCAGATCTTTTATTATGCCTTCATCAGAAGTCGTCACATCTTTCGAAAGTATTAGAAAAAGTTTCGAACTTCGATGGTTTTAGTCGCTAGGTTTCAATCGCGTCCATAGTGAAAAGGCGTACTTTTCAACTCTCAGATGTAGAGTATACATGACCAGGCTTCTTACTAGCGGATCACTCATATCACTCAAGTGTTTAGGGTGCCCTATTCTAGTTGTATTGTCGCTCAGAAGCCAGTCGTGTAACAGTTCTCATCATAGGCTTGGTAAAGCATCGATATCTCCACCGATTAAGTAAGGACGACACTGATCTTCTTCCTAGGCATTCTTTCAAGAGGAAGACGGGTTATAGAGTTTGGAAATTTTACGGATGGGTGAAAGGTATCCAGATCTTTTAATTTTCAGAGAGAATTAATAGATTTTGATTCTTCAGAGTATCATTTTTTGGATAGAGAACGGCTTAAATTCCGTAAGAGTTTTCCTTGGAAGATGCGGATTTTGCTAAGACTTTGTCTAGAATTTTCTCGGCTCCTCCGGTGATTCTCCTCTGGGAAACTTCTCGGGTTTTCTTGCCTTTATTAGAGACTTTGCTCTTTCATTCATCATCATTCATTTTTTTTTAGCATACCCTTTCTTCATAACTTTTGTCTTTCGTTCCTGGTGCCCAGAGAGGAAGTGATATTTCACCGAAAATAGGTCTTTGACCTATCAAAAACAATCAGGGGTTCGGAATCTTTTCAACAAGTGCTTTTGAAGCGAATTTTGATCGATCTATCTCTTCATCAATCTATGGATCTTTTTGATAAATGGAAAGGGAATGAAGGTGAATGGGTAGTGTATTTTGAGAGTGAATTTGGGGTGAATATTTCTGATTCATCAACTCTTTGTGTGAGTTGGTTGGGGTTAAATTACGTGGAGTGGAAACGGAAACGGATGGCTCTTTGTCTTCTCTATTCAGAATGATTTCGGAAGGAGTATCGCACCTACACCACGTATGGCGCTTACTAACCATTGGCCTTGAAACGAATGTCAGAACCAAGTTCTAACTTGAACCGTACACCGGCACGCTCGTCAATTGAATTGACAAAGTACTGTAGATTTGATGGATCGTACAGATACTTTGGGTCCAAAAGTCCTCACTTTTTGGGAGTAGGGGTCGTACTTGGTCATGCGTAGCCTTTAACATATTTTGTCGAAAGAAATCGTTTGACGTAAACCATGAGTTTTTAGCTTAATCGTTCAGTTCTAGTAAATGTTTCGAAAACTGATTTCTAGCAATTTTATAGAATCTTTCAGGTAAAACGAGGTAATAATTTTTTCGAAATTACCTATATATTCCTTGCTAGTTACTTTTAGACAAAAGAATTTTTCAAAACTTTGGCGTTTTCACGGTTACTTGTCCTTAAACCTTTACCCAATACCCGACACTTAGAGGAACATTGTCCCCAATGTTCTCTGAAATAGAATATTTTAATATTTTATAAATTAAGGAAGTGCCTCTAGAATCTCTGAGTTTGGTGCGGGGATGACCCCACACTTAGAGATTTTAGTGCGTGATAATTGAAAGAGATTTGAGGAAAGATTACTTCCCTACGGTTGTGCTTTCTATGGTCAGGGTCTCCTAATGCTAGAAAGAACCAGTCTCTTGATAAAATTCTGCATGAAGAACAAAAGAGAAAGGCAGCATTTTCACTATATATATATTTTTTTTCATACATTGCTTTAAAAAGATAAAATTAAAAATTAAATAAAGTAAAGTAGTCTACGGAATACTATCCTGGCCAATGTGCTGAGTGGTGTCTGTGAAGTATCCAAAGAGATCATCATCATCCTCAAGGGTCGGCAAATACTCTAATAGTTGCCCTACATCCAGTGCGGGGATTAGAAGCGTGTCTAGACAAAGGTCTGATGGCAACTCCAGATGTGATAAGCTCAGAAATGGCTCTTCCTCGGGGATGTTCCCGGTAATATCAAAAACCTGAGCCATGAGTGGCTCTACTGAGATGGGTACTGTCACTAAGTGGCAGCCCTCTGGTGGCTCATGAATAGGGACCGTCTCCACGACTGGGGGAGGTGAAATGGCTAGCACAGGTGGCGTAGTGGGAGCAGTGTGAGTCGGAACGGCGGCTATGGTGACTGAACGAACTCTGGAGTGGAGTTCCTGGGGGTAGCTTGTCGTGTCGGAGGGACACGGCGTGCTAGCCTGTATGACGAAGGGCCCAGAGTACTCTTGGGCATTCCTTCACGATGAAGGTACACTCTGAAAGCTCGGTAAAGTCTCTGCTGGTCTCTAAGTACTGCCCAAGTAACATCTGGATCGTTCAAGCTGGCTCCATAATGAATCACAGTCTGTGGCTCACGTGTCTCTGGTAACTCTGGAAACTCAGCTGGTCTCGATGCTAGACATCGGGAGCGTCGTACTGGAGGAGCTGGTGGTGCTGTACTAGTGTCCTCCTCAACACTCTCAAGGATCATACGTCTTGGACCTAACTGTCATCTGGATGGCTTAAACTGATCAGCACTGCTTCCTGAAGAGTAAACTCGGGGAGTCCTTCTCCTGTGAACTGGAATACAATAAGAAGCTCCTGAACTTGGCATTTTTGCCTGAATACATTCTAGGGCTGTAAACGAGCCGAGCCGAGCCCGAGCTTGGTAGTGTTCGAGCTCGGATCGTTTGATTTTCAGAAAGCTCGAGCTCGGCTCGATTCGAGCCTTAGATTTTTAGCTCGAGCTCGGCTCGTTATTTCTGGTAAAAGTTCGAGCTCGGATCGACAATAGCTCGTTTTCCTTGGAAAAAAAGTTGTAATATGTTTTAACTTTGATTAAACTCGGCTCCAAAATCTCGAGCTCGTTAAATTATATGTTTAGGTAAGCCCGGATCAGATGGTTTCCTTTGTTTGGAAGAAACTTAAAATATTATATAGGGGGATGTTTTAATTAAATGAATGGAATCAAGAGCTATTGAGATCTTTGTATCCAAACATGAACGAAATAAATCATTAACTGGAAAAATGAACCAGCAAAATTGGGAAATGAATACAGGAAGTTGGGAGAAGGTATATACTTTAATGTGAAATTTGGGAAACCAAAATGATGACTCAACGCTAATTGGTCTGCACATTGAGTGATAATGTTCAAATTCTCATCATCGTTTTAAGTTATAGGGATTAACTGATATTATTATTATTATTGTTGTTGTTATTGTTACTATTATATATATATATATATATATATATATATATATATATATATATATATATATATATATATATATATATATATATATATATATATATATATATATATATAATGAAAGCTTGTTTAGGCTCGCGAGCTTAATCGAGCTCGACATATCAAGCTCGAGCTCGAGCTCGTTTATTAAACGAGCCCAAATTTATGTTCGAACTCGGGCTCGAGCTCGTTTAGGCTCGGCTCGAACCGTGTTTTTAACGAGCCGAGCTCGAGTAGCTCACGAGTAGTTCGGCTCATTTACAGCCCTAATACATTCAACAAACTTGTAAGTACTAAGCGCAAGTATGACGCTTAGGGTTAGTGCACAGAAATAGTATATTTGTAGACTGAAAATAATTTGAAAATAAAATAAATTAAAAAGGATAAGCAAGGGGTGCCTCCCAAGAGCGCTTTGTTTATCAAGTCGTTAGAGCTCGACTTTTCCTGCCAGATCTTCAGAATGGATCAAAGGAGAAAAGGTGATCCTCCTTGTTGTGGTCTTCTAGATAAGCCTTTAAACGGTGGCCGTTGACCTTGAAATTGCCAGTGGGTCCTTCCAATTCCACGGCTCCATGTGGAAAAGCGTGAATAACTTTGTATGGGCCACTCCATCTTGATCTAAATTTTCTGGCGAACTTTTTGAATCTGGAATTAAAGAGTAGAACTTTATCTCCAGGAGCGAACTTTGTAGGAATCAGTTTTGCATCATGCATAAGCTTCCTTCGTTCCTTGTAGATATATGACGTCTCGTAAGCTTGGTA
The DNA here is from genome assembly GCF_046630445.1 of Rutidosis leptorrhynchoides. Taxonomy (NCBI): domain Eukaryota; kingdom Viridiplantae; phylum Streptophyta; class Magnoliopsida; order Asterales; family Asteraceae; genus Rutidosis; species Rutidosis leptorrhynchoides. The sequence continues at coordinate 58,693,928 of NC_092335.1, forward strand.
TCTTAATTCAGCTAGTTCATTCATTTGCATTTTTCGATGTCTAGCGGTTATTGAAGGATCGAGGTTACAGGTTTTCAGTGCCCAGAGAGCTTTATACTTTAGTTCCAGCGGAAGATGACAAGCTTTTCCATAGATCATTCGGTAGGGTGTAGTTCCTAGGGGATTCTTGTAGGCAGTCTGGAATGCCCACAGAGCAACATCTAGTTTCTTGGCCCATTTATTCCCATGATGGCTGACGGTGCGTTCTAGAATTCTCTTGAGTGCTCTGTTAGTGACCTCTGCTTGTCCGTTTGTCTGCGAATGATAGGCAGTGGACATTTTGTGGGTAACTCCGTGACGGTTAAAGCTAAGGGGTATAAAATACTATTAAATTTTACAAGGAAATACTATTAAATACGATACAATTTTACTCAAGATATTTATTTATTTATTGAATGATATACTTAAACCTTGCTACAACACTTATAGGCAGTGTACCTAATCGTACAGTAGTGTAGTTTTTAGTAAGTCCGGTTCGTTCCACAGGGAAAATCTTTTTCACAAAGCTTAACGCTATATTAGCTTAAATTTATAAAAATACAAATATATATATATAAGTAATATTATTATTATAAAGGGGGGTTTTTACCGTTTAATGACCGGTTTGTCGATTTTAAAACTTTAGTCGCAGTTAAAAAAAATGTAAAATATTAAATAAATAAAAGACTTAATTTAAAGCGTAAAGTAAATAACGATAATGAAATTGCGATAAATAAAAGTGCGATAAAATAAACTTGCGATAATTAAAAAGTACGATAATTAAAAGTGCAATTAAATACAATAACAATAAATAAAAGTGCGATAATTAGAAGTGTAAATAAATATAAAATAAAGGAAATTAAATATGAAATAAAAGAATTATGCTTATTTAAATTTCCGTAATCATGATGTTTGACGTGTTGATTTTAGTTTTATGCCCATGGGTTAATTGTCCTTTGTCCTGGATTATTTAATATGTCCGTCTGGTTTTTGTCCATAACAGTCCATCAGTCATAAATATAAAGTGTGAGTGTACTCGTCAAATTATCCTTATACCCGAAGTCAAATATTCCAACTAATTGGGGACTTAAACTGTAACAAGATTTTAATACTTTGTTTAATAATTACACCAGGATGTCGACTGAGTGTAACCCAAGATTTTAATACTTTGTTATCAATTATGACAAGTGTCCTTGTACATAATTTCACCCCTGTTTTAATAATTCTAGTGGCTATTAATCCATTCCCGTGTCCGGTTAAATGAACGATTATTCGTACATATAAATACCCCACCCATCGTGTCCGATCGAGTGTAAATGGTTATTTATAGGGACGCCCAATTGTAAATCTTTATATTAACATTAACAAACTATCATTTAGTTAAACAAATATAAAGCCCATTAATAGCCCATAGTCTAATTTCCACAAGTGTCGTTCTTTTGTCCAAACCCCAATTATGGTACAAAGCCCAATTACCCAATTTTAATATTTTTAGCCCAACATCATGATTACTTCGTTTTAAATAAGCATAATGATAACTTAGCTACGAGACATTAAATTAAAAAGGTTGAACATAACTTACAATGATTAAAAATAGCGTAGCGTTACACGAACAGAATTTCGACTTACACCCTTACAACATTCGCTAACACACCCTTATTATTAGAAATTAAAATTAAAATTAAAATTAAAATATATTACGTATATATTGAGAGAGAGATTAAAGGATATATATTGATATTTTTACTCGTCGAACTGCGTTGCTTTTATAGGCTGTTTCAAAATTCGGGGCTCCGCGAGTCGCGGCCCATTTGGTCTTCGAACTCCGCAAGTCGCGGAGTTCCATTTTACAGCTCACTCAACTTTGGCTCTTTGTTTGCCGACGATTATATAAATAAATATAATATATAAATAATTTTAGTAATTATTTAAATATTATATTATATTTATGTGCATAGTTGACTTGTAATTTTTAGTCCGTTGCGTCGAGCGTTGAGAGTTGACTCTGGTCCAGGTTCTGGATTTTCGAACGTCCTTGCGAATAATTTAATATCTTGTACTTTGCGTTTTGAATCTTGTACTCTTGTAATTTTGAGACGTTTCTTATCAATAATTGGAACCTCATTGATTGTATTTTGTACTTTTGAGCTTTTTGGTCGTTTGCGTCTTCAATTCGTCGAATCTATCTTTTGTCTTCACCTTTTATTATTTAAACGAATATCACTTGTAAATAGAACAATTGTAACTAAAAGCTTGTCTTTCTTGAGGAATAATGCTATGAAATATATGTTCGTTTTTAGCATTATCAAATATTCCCACACTTGAGCGTTGCTTGTCCTCAAGCAATATAGTCTTGAAATACTAGAATCACTTCTTTATTTTTCACACTTTGTACATTAGTGATTTCTTTACGGCGGTATAAACAATGGTAGTAACGATGTGGTTTACAGTCCCACATGACTATAAAAATTTAGATCCTTTAAAAAATTGGATCTTTATGAAAACATTTGATCTTTTGAAAATTAAATCTAGTTTTTACCCTAGATAAGTTTTTCGGAATAACCCTTCACCGGTGTTTGCAAATTATTTTTGTGGGTTTGGTGGGTTTCAGATTTGAAAACTTTAGCTCAAAACTTGTGGTTTTGTGTCACCCACTTGCTAACCTTGTATTGGGAAAGCAACACGTCCAGTATACTTGCTCCGAATATTACCTTTCGATAAACTACCGTCCGGTTGTAAAGGAAAGCGTTGAACAAGCAACTGTTAATGCAATGTCCCCTGACATGCTTTTAATTATGGTCTATAACGTGTCGGACGCAATTACCATCCTTTGTAGGAGCAATAGTAAAGCTCACCCTTATAATTTTCCGGTCTGGCACAAGGTCCTGTCTTTGACCATGCTATGCAACCACCGTTCTTATGGTTGACACCCGATTTGGTTCAGGTGACCTAATGAATTTCAGGTGAATTCCTAGGATTTTACGTTCAATGGTAATGAACGCATTGAAAATGGGTTTTCAGAAAACAAATCGGTTTGTAATTTTGATCAAAATATTTTCTCGTTCAAGCTCGAGTTTAGATATCATTGAATTCCATGAGTTTGTAATTCTCAATCTTTAAGGTCAATCTCTAGGATTGAGTAATATCAGTCTTAAAAACTGATTTTTAATCTTTAAGGAGATTATCCTTTCTGGGGATCTGATTCATTAGTCTTATCCAGCTAATTTGCACGGTGCCCCCCCCATTTTACGAGATAAATCCTTCTCATGGTTAGGATAAATCTGACCACTTGGCGACCCTATTTTATGCTGAGGTCCGTGGATTTCCTGCTGATTTTAGTGATGACTTTTCTAGGTTTTTGGTCAACCTACAGCTGGTCTGGACGACAACTTCCTGACCTAAATCAAGAAGCGCGTTTCTTTTTCGGAAGACTTTACTTCCTTTTAATGATGGAATTGATTCATCGTGTAGATCCATCTTTCTTACAGTAAATCGGGTAAAACTTTTTAGTTTAGTCCAAAGCAAAAGTATTTTCAGTTATTTGTACAAAAATATGTGACATATGTTTTGAATAACTTGGAGAATTTTCCCACACTTGGCTTTTATTTTTCCTTTTTGTTCTCCTCTATTCCATTCTTAAATGAATTCTAACATTTTGGTTTGTTTCTCAATTTATGTCCTTTCCGAGGTAACAATAATTTCGGTGTTAACACCTAGTTTTATCGTTCATAAATATGTATAAACATGATTTTGAGTTCATTTAGTTGAAAATTTTGAAAAATTTTACTAGAATTAGGTAGTCAGTATATAAGACTAGGGCTGTTCTTTATTATCAGAGAGCACTAGATTCTAATACAACTACTGCTTTACTAGTATTTTTAATGGTAACCAAGTGTTTAAGATAAAAAATTTTAAAAATCCGAAAGAATTTAACCCCTTCCCACACTTAAGATCTTGCAATGCCCTCATTTGCAAGAAATCAGTAACAATTTAAATTATTGAGGGTGATTAGCGTAGAAATGATTAAATTTTACCAAAGTTTCCAAACATATTTGTGTTTGTGTTGAATGATAAATGGTGCACATCATTTGTTCATTCCGTCTTGTTGTTATTTCACATATATTTTGCATCTTGTCGTCAAAATTAGTTGCTTTTGCTGAACTTAATGCCAGTCTTTGAAAATGCGTTGTTTTACCCTGCTGTGTACATAAGATAAACTGCAAACATATATACATATTTTTGAAGTTTGGTATATTACCCCACATTCAAAAATTATTAAAATCTAATAATAAAAGTTAGAAAATTATAAAAACTATTACAATATTAACATAAGTATTAAATGTATTACAAATAATAAAATAAATAAAACTAAGTAGACTAGGGATGATACTGATACCAGTAGGGGTTCCATGCATAACCGTATGTGTTATAGAATGCTTCGGCTGGGTTATACGTAGGATACGGTGGTTGCATCTCTATAGACCAGGGAGGAAATATGGGCGTTGGAGTAGGAATATAGTTTCTACCTATATGTTGGCAATAAGCTATGATTTGGTTTTGATGAACTTGCCAATCTTCAAATGCTCTATGTCTAGCATTTTCATACTCTTGTGAAGCTATAAACCTTTGCATTTCTGTCATTTCATTTCCCCCTCCCACATTACCTGGCTGTTGGTTTCTCTCAACCTGTGGATGTCTACCATGGTATTGTACTGCGGCGTTATTTCGCCTCTTCAAAACCTTCGCACCATGGTATACATTTAAACCTATTGTATCGCGGGGTTCTGGTTCTTCGACTAATAATCCCCCCCGACTTATATCCACACCGAGATATTCAGCAATCAAAGTAATAAATATACCACCTCCTATTATGCTATGTGGTCTCATCCCCCTAACCATAGCTGATAAATAATAACCCACACAATAAGGTATACTTACAGCGCTTTGTGGGTCTCGAATACACATGTGGTAAAATAAATCCTGTTCATTTACCTTTTCCTTGTTCTTACCTCATTGTGTAATCGAATTGGCTAAAAACCTATGAATTACTCTTAACTCTGCTCTATCTATATCCAAATAAGAGTAATTTCCCCCTTTGAATCGGTGATGGCTAGTCATTTGACTCCATACACCATGCGTATCAAAATTTTCATCAATTTTCCTACCATTTAATATCAACCCTCTACAATCGGCAGATGCTAACTCCTCAGGCGTATATATACGTAAAGCCTGAGCCATGTCTAGTAAAGACATATGGCGCATCGAATCTCCTAACAAAAATCTAATAAAAGATCGATCGGTTAAACTAACTACCCGATCATTTATTTCTATACTACACAATAATTCTTCACACCATACTTTATATACAGGTCTACGCATGTTGAATAAACGTACCCAATCGTTAAAAGTAGAATTACCATACCTCTGTGTAAGTAATTCCCTAATTGGCCCAGCCAATTCTACAGCTTCTAATTGAAATGTCCCGTTCTTATTGATTAAAAACGTTCCATATTAATTGATTTCGTTGCGAGGTTTTGACCTCTATATGAGACGTTTTTCAAAGACTGCATTCATTTTAAAACAAACCATAACCTTTATTTCATCAATAAAGGTTTAAAAAGCTTTACGTAGATTATCAAATAATGATAATCTAAAATATCCTGTTTACACACGACCATTACATAATGGTTTACAATACAAATATGTTACAACAAAATAAGTTTCTTGAATGCAGTTTTTACACAATATCATACAAGCATGGACTCCAAATCTCGTCCTTATTTAAGTATGCGACAGCGGAAGCTCTTAATAATCACCTGAGAATAAACATGCTTAAAACGTCAACAAAAATGTTGGTGAGTTATAGGTTTAACCTATATATATCAAATTGTAACAATAGACCACAAGATTTCATATTTCAATACACATCCCATACATAGAGATAAAAATCATTCATATGGTGAACACCTGGTAACCGACATTAACAAGATGCATATATAAGAATATCCCCATCATTCCGGGACACCCTTCGGATATGATATAAATTTCGAAGTACTAAAGCATCCGGTACTTTGGATGGGGCTTGTTTGGCCCGATAGATCTATCTTTAGGATTCGCGTCAATTAGGGTGTCTGTTCCCTAATTCTTAGATTACCAGACTTAATAAAAAGGGGCATATTCAATTTCGATAATTCAACCATAGAATGTAGTTTCACGTACTTGTGTCTATTTTGTAAATCATTTATAAAACCTGCATGTATTCTCATCCCAAAAATATTAGATTTTAAAAGTGAGACTATAACTCACTTTCACAGATTTTTACTTCGTCGGGAAGTAAGACTTGGCCACTGGTTGATTCACGAACCTATAACAATATATACATATATATCAAAGTATGTTCAAAATATATTTACAACACTTTTAATATATTTTGATGTTTTAAGTTTATTAAGTCAGCTGTCCTCGTTAGTAACCTACAACTAGTTGTCCACAGTTAGATGTACAGAAATAAATCGATAAATATTATCTTGAATCAATCCACGACCCAGTGTATACGTATCTCAGTATTGATCACAACTCAAACTATATATATTTTGGAATCAACCTCAACCCTGTATAGCTAACTCCAACATTCACATATAGAGTGTCTATGGTTGTTCCGAAATATATATAGATGTGTCGACATGATAGGTCAAAACATTGTATACGTGTCTATGGTATCTCAAGATTACATAATATACAATACAAGTTGATTAAGTTATGGTTGGAATAGATTTGTTACCAATTTTCACGTAGCTAAAATGAGAAAAATTATCCAATCTTGTTTTACCCATAACTTCTTCATTTTAAATCCGTTTTGAGTGAATCAAATTGCTATGGTTTCATATTGAACTCTATTTTATGAATCTAAACAGAAAAAGTATAGGTTTGTAGTCGTAAAAATAAGTTACAAGTTGTTTTTGTAAAGGTAGTCATTTCAGTCGAAAGAACGACGTCTAGATGACCATTTTAGAAAACATACTTCCACTTTGAGTTTAACCATAATTTTTGGATATAGTTTTATGTTCATAATAAAAATCATTTTCTCAGAATAACAACTTTTAAATCAAAGTTTATCATAGTTTTTAATTAACTAACCCAAAACAGTCCGCGGTGTTACTACGACGGCGTAAATCCGGTTTTACGGTGTTTTTTCGTGTTTCCAGGTTTTAAATCATTAAGTTAGCATATCATATAGATATAGAACATGTGTTTAGTTGATTTTAAAAGTCAAGTTAGAAGGATTAACTTTTGTTTGCGAACAAGTTTAGAATTAACTAAACTATGTTCTAGTGATTACAAGTTTAAACCTTCGAATAAGATAGCTTTATATGTATGAATCGAATGATGTTATGAACATCATTACTACCTTAAGTTCCTTGGATAAACCTACTGGAAAAGAGAAAAATGGATCTAGCTTCAACGGATCCTTGGATGGCTCGAAGTTCTTGAAGTAGAATCATGACACGAAAACAAGTTCAAGTAAGATCATCACTTGAAATAAGATTGTTATAGTTATAAAAATTGAACCAAAGTTTGAATATGATTATTACCTTGTATTAGAATGATAACCTACTGTAAGAAACAAAGATTTCTTGAGGTTGGATGATCACCTTACAAGATTGGAAGTGAGCTAGCAAACTTGAAAGTGTTCTTGATTTTATGTAACTAGAACTTGTAGAATATATGAAGAACACTTAGAACTTGAAGATAGAACTTGAGAGAGATCAATTAGATGAAGAAAATTGAAGAATGAAAGTGTTTGTAGGTGTTTTTGGTTGTTGGTGTATGGATTAGATATAAAGGATATGTAATTTTGTTTTCATGTAAATAAGTCATGAATGATTACTCATATTTTTGTAAGTTTATGAGATATTTCATGCTAGTTGCCAAATGATGGTTCCCACATGTGTTAGGTGACTCACATGGGCTGCTAAGAGCTGATCATTGGAGTGTATATACCAATAGTACATACATCTAAAAGCTGTGTATTGTACGAGTACGAATACGGGTGCATACGAGTAGAATTGTTGATGAAACTGAACGAGGATGTAATTGTAAGCATTTTTGTTAAGTAGAAGTATTTTGATAAGTGTCTTGAAGTCTTTCAAAAGTGTATGAATACATATTAAAACACTACATGTATATACATTTTAACTGAGTCGTTAAGTCATCGTTAGTCGTTACATGTAAATGTTGTTTTGAAACCTTTAGGTTAACGATCTTGTTAAATGTTGTTAACCCAATGTTTATAATATCAAAAGAGATTTTAAATTATTATATTATCATGATATTATGATGTACGAATATCTCTTAATATGATATATATACATTAAATGTCGTTACAACGATAATCGTTACGTATATGTCTCGTTTCAAAATCAGTAAGTTAGTAGTCTTGTTTTTACATATGTAGTTCATTGTTAATATACTTAATAATAAGTTTACTTATCATAATATCATGTTAACTATATATATAACCATATATATGTCATCATATAGTTTTTACAAGTTTTAACGTTCGTGAATCACCGGTCAACTTGGGTGGTCAATTGTCTATATGAAACCTATTTCAATTAATCAAGTCTTAACAAGTTTGATTGCTTAACATGTTGGAAACATTTAATCATGTAAATATCAATCTCAATTAATATATATAAACATGGAAAAGTTCGGGTCACTACAGTACCTACCCGTTAAATAAATTTCGTCCCGAAATTTTAAGCTGTTGAAGGTGTTGACGAATCTTCTGGAAATAGATGCGGGTATTTCTTCTTCATCTGATCTTCACGCTCCCAGGTGAAATCGGGTCCTCTACGAGCATTCCATCGAACATTAACAATTGGTATCTTGTTTTGCTTAAGTCTTTTAACCTCACGATCCATTATTTCGACGGGTTCTTCGATGAATTGAAGTTTTTCGTTGATTTGGATTTCATCTAACGGAATAGTGAGATCTTCTTTAGCAAAACATTTCTTCAAATTCGAGACGTGGAAAGTGTTATGTACTGCCGCGAGTTGTTGAGGTAACTCAAGTCGGTAAGCTACTGGTCCGACACGATCAATAATCTTGAATGGTCCAATATACCTTGGATTTAATTTCCCTCGTTTACCAAATCGAACAACGCATTTCCAAGGTGCAACTTTAAGCATGACCATCTCTCCAATTTCAAATTCTATATCTTTTCTTTTAATGTCAGCGTAGCTCTTTTGTCGACTTTGGGCGGTTTTCAACCGTTGTTGAATTTGGATGATCTTCTCGGTAGTTTCTTGTATAATCTCCGGACCCGTAATCTGTCTATCCCCCACTTCACTCCAACAAATCGGAGACCTGCACTTTCTACCATAAAGTGCTTCAAACGGCGCCATCTTAATGCTTGAATGGTAGCTGTTGTTGTAGGAAAATTCTGCTAACGGTAGATGTCGATCCCAACTGTTTCCGAAATCAATAACACATGCTCGTAGCATGTCTTCAAGCGTTTGTATCGTCCTTTCGCTCTGCCCATCAGTTTGTGGATGATAGGCAGTACTCATGTCTAGACGAGTTCCTAATGCTTGCTGTAATGTTTGCCAGAATCTTGAAATAAATCTGCCATCCCTATCAGAGATAATAGAGATTGGTATTCCATGTCTGGAGACGACTTCCTTCAAATACAGTCGTGCTAACTTCTCCATCTTGTCATCTTCTCTTATTGGTAGGAAGTGTGCGGATTTGGTGAGACGATCAACTATTACCCAAATAGTATCAAAACCACTTGCAGTCCTTGGCAATTTAGTGATGAAATCCATGGTAATGTTTTCCCATTTCCATTCCGGGATTTCGGGTTGTTGAAGTAGACCTGATGGTTTCTGATGCTCAGCTTTGACCTTAGAACACGTCAAACATTCTCCTACGTATTTAGCAACATCGGCTTTCATACCCGGCCACCAAAAATGTTTCTTGAGATCCTTGTACATCTTCCCCGTTCCAGGATGTATTGAGTATCTGGTTTTATGAGCTTCTCTAAGTACCATTTCTCTCATATCTCCAAATTTTGGTACCCAAATCCTTTCAGCCCTATACCGGGTTCCGTCTTCCCGAATATTAAGATGCTTCTCCGATCCTTTGGGTATTTCATCCTTTAAATTTCCCTCTTTTAAAACACCTTGTTGCGCCTCCTTTATTTGAGTAGTAAGGTTATTATGAATCATTATATTCATAGATTTTACTCGAATGGGTTCTCTGTCCTTCCTGCTCAAGGCACCGGCTACCACATTTGCCTTCCCCGGGTGGTAACGAATCTCAAATTCGTAATCATTCAATAATTCAATCCACCTACGCTGCCTCATATTCAGTTGTTTCTGATTAAATATGTGTTGAAGACTTTTGTGGTCGGTATATATAATACTTTTGACCCCATATAAGTAGTGCCTCCAAGTCTTTAATGCAAAAACAACCGCTCCTAATTCCAAATCATGCGTCGTATAATTTTGTTCGTGAATCTTCAATTGTCTAGACGCATAAGCAATCACCTTCGTTCGTTGCATTAATACACAACCGAGACCTTGCTTTGATGCATCACAATAAATCACAAAATCATCATTCCCTTCAGGCAATGACAATATAGGTGCCGTAGTTAGCTTTTTCTTCAATAACTGAAACGCTTTCTCTTGTTCATCATTCCATTCAAATTTATTCCCTTTATGCGTTAATGCAGTCAAGGGTTTTGCTATTCTGGAAAAGTCTTGGATGAACCTTCTGTAGTAACCAGCTAGTCCTAAAAACTGGCGTATGTGTTTCGGAGTTTTCGGGGTTTCCCACTTTTCAACAGTTTCTATCTTTGCCGGATCCACCTTAATACCTTCTTTGTTCACTATGTGACCGAGGAATTAAACTTCTTCCAACCAAAATGCACACTTTGAAAACTTAGCGTACAATTCTTCCTTCCTCAATACTTCTAACACCTTTCTCAAATGTTCACCGTGTTCTTGGTCATTCTTTGAGTAAATAAGTATGTCATCAATGAAAACAATGACAAACTTGTCAAGGTATGGTCCACACACTCGGTTCATAAGGTCCATGAACACAGCTGGTGCATTAGTTAAACCAAATGGCATGACCATAAACTCGTAATGACCGTAACGTGTTCTGAAAGCAGTCTTTAGAATATCATCTTCTTTCACCCGCATTTGATGATACCCGGAACGTAAGTCAATCTTTGAATAAACAGACGAGCCTTGTAGTTGATCAAATAAGTCGTCGATTCTCGGTAGTGGGTAGCGGTTCTTGATGGTAAGTTTGTTCAACTCTCGGTAGTCGATACATAACCTGAATGTACCATCTTTCTTCTTGACAAACAAAACAGGAGCTCCCCACGGTGATGTGCTTGGTCGAATGAAACCACGCTCTAAAAGTTCTTGTAATTGGCTTTGCAGTTCTTTCATCTCGCTGGGTGCGAGTCTGTAAGGAGCACGAGCTATTGGTGCAGCTCCTGGTACAAGATCTATTTGAAATTCAACGGATCGATGTGGGGGTAATCCCGGTAATTCTTTCGGAAATACATCGGGAAATTATTTTGCAATGGGAACATCATTGATGCTCTTTTCTTCAGTTTGTACTTTCTCGACGTGTGCTAGAACAGCATAGCAACCTTTTCTTATTAGTTTTTGTGCCTTCAAATTACTAATAAGATGTAGCTTCGTGTTGCCCTTTTCTCCGTACACCATTAAGGGTTTTCCTTTTTCTCGTATAATGCGAATTGCATTTTTGTAACAAACGATCTCTGCTTTCACTTCTTTCAACCAGTCCATACCGATTATCACATCAGAACTCCCTAACTCTACTGGTATCAAATCAATCTTAAATGTTTCGCTAACTAGTTTAATTTCTCGATTCCGACATATATTATCTGCTGAAATTAATTTACCATTTGCTAATTCGAGTAAAAATTTACTATCCAAAGGCGTCAATGGACAACTTAATTTAGCACAAAAATCTCTACTCATATAGCTTCTATCCGCACCCGAATCAAATAAAACGTAAGCAGATTTATTGTCAATAAGAAACGTACCCGTAACAAGCTCCGGGTCTTCCTGTGCCTCTGCCGCATTAATATTGAAAACTCTTCCGCGGCCTTGTCCATTCGTGTTCTCCTGGTTCGGGAAATTTCTAATAATGTGGCCCGGTTTTCCACATTTATAACAAACTACATTGGCATAACTTGCTCCGACACTACTTGCTCCGCCATTACTCGTTCCGACACCATTTGTTCCTTTCGTTCTATTAACCCCTGGTCCGTAGACCTCACACTTCGCCGCGCTATGACCATTTCTTTTACACTTGTTGCAAAATTTGGTGCAGAACCCCGAGTGATACTTTTCACACCTTTGGAATAGCTGCTTCTGATTGTTGTTATTGTTGTTGTTGTTGCGGTTATTATTGTTGTTGGGATGATTGTTGTAGTTGTTGTTGTTGTTGTTATTGTTGTTGTTGTTGTTGGGCCGTTTGTTGTAGTTGCGATTGATGTTGCGATTGTTGGGATAATTGTTGCGATTATTGTTGTAATTGCTGCTGTTGTTGTATTGGTGATTCTTATCACCGTTTTCCTCCCACTTTCTTTTGACTTGCTTCACATTGGCCTCTTCAGCAGTCTGTTCTTTAATTCTTTCTTCAATCTGGTTCACTAGTTTGTGAGCCATTCTACATGCCTGTTGTATGGAGGCGGGCTCGTGTGAACTTATATCTTCTTGGATTCTTTCCGGTAATCCTTTCACAAACGCGTCGATATTCTCTTCATCATCTTCGAATGCTCCCGGACACAATAGGCACAATTCTGTGAATCGTCTTTCGTACGTGGTAATATCAAATCCTTGGGTTCGTAACCCTCTAAGTTCTGTCTTGAGCTTATTGACCTCGGTTCTGGGACGGTACTTCTCGTTCATCAAGTGCTTGAATGCTGACCACGGTAGTGCGTACGCATCATCTTGTCCCACTTGCTCTAGATAGGTATTCCACCATGTTAACGCAGAACCTGTGAAGGTATGTGTAGCGTACTTCACTTTGTCCTCTTCAGTACACTTACTTATGGCAAACACCAATTCGACCTTCTCGGTCCACCGTTTCAATCCGATCGGTCCTTCGGTTCCATCAAATTCCAAAGGTTTGCAGGCAGTGAATTCTTTGTAGGTGCATCCTACACGATTTCCTGTACTGCTAGATCCAAGGTTATTGTTGGTATGTAGCGCAGCCTGTACTGCGGCTATGTTTGAAGCTAGAAAAGTAAGGAATTCCTCTTCATTCATATTCACTGTGTGTCGAGTAGTCGGTGCCATTTCCTTCAAAATAGTCAAATGGAACAAGTTAATCATACAGAATATTAAGAGTAGTTAATAGTATTTCGTAGCATAGTATGAACTCATTTATAAAAGCTTTTTCTTCATATTAGCGTTTTATAAGTTTAAATTCGGGTAGTACCTACCCGTTAAGTTCATACTTGTAGCTAATATACAATTAAACTACTACAATTCTATATGAAAAACTGATTATAATAATATTTCGCGTTCAAACTTTTACACAATATTTTACAAACTTACAATACCGCTTATTTTACATATAGCATGAAATATAGCACACAATAAATTTGATACAAGATAGTTGTGAAGATAATTCTAGCTAGTATACAAGTCGTTCAGCAAAGGCAATAAAGACACGTAATTCATACGTCCAGAAACAAGTCATGTATTCTGGTTTTACTAGGACTACTTCCCATCCTTGGTCTTGTGGAACATAACCGTTATGGCCGTTGATAAGACAGCGTGTTGTAACGTCGTCAAAGGGACGAGGGTTACGTAATGTCCAACAGTCCCGTAACAATCTAAAAACCTCATTTCTTACCCCAATTACCGACTCCGTCACTTGTGGGAACGTTTTGTTTAATAGTTGTAGCCCGATGTTCTTGTTCTCACTTTGGTGAGAACAAGAACATTACTAATCCGTAAGCAAAACATGCTTCTTTATGTTGCATGTTAGCCGCTTTTTCTAAATCACGAAGTCCAATATTCGGATATATTGAGTCAAAATAATTTCTTAACCCATTGCGTAAAATAGCATTTGGGTTCCCCGCAATATATGCGTCAAAGTAAACACATCGTAACTTATGGATTTCCCAATGTGATATCCCCCATCTTTCGAACGAAAGCCTTTTATAAACCAAGGCATTCTTGGAACGTTCTTCGAATGTCTTACAAACTGATCTCGCCTTAAATAGTTGTGCCGAAGAATTCTGACCGACTCTAGACAAGATTTCATCAATCATGTCTCCGGGTAGGTCTCTTAAAATATTGGGTTGTCTATCCATTTTGTGTTTTTATACTGTAAAATAGACAAGAGTTAGATTCATAAAAAAAATATTTATTAATACTAGCAATTTTTACATATATCATAAAGCATAAGCACACTATATTACATATATTACACCACACGAATACAACTATCTTATTCCGACTCGCTTGTTTCTTCTTCTTCGATTTTGGTTCGTTTTGCCAAGTTTCTAGGGATATATGATGTTCCCCTAATACGAGCCGTCGTTATCCACATTGGTTTAGAAAAACCTGGTGGTTTAGAGGTTCCCGGGTCATTGTTACAACTTAAGGACTTCGGGGGTTGACGATACATATAAAGTTCATCGGGGTTGGAATTAGATTTCTCAATTTTTATGCCCTTTCCCTTATTATTTTCTTTTGCCTTTTTAAATTCAGTTGGGGTAATTTCTATAACATCATCGGAATTCTCGTCGGAATCCGATTCATCGGAGAATTGGTAATCCTCCCAATATTTTACTTCCTTGGCAGAAACACCATTGACCATAATTAACCTTGGTCGGTTGGTTGAGGATTTTCTTTTACTTAACCGTTTTATTATTTCCCCCACCGGTTCTATTTCTTCATCCGGTTTCGATTCTTCTTCCGGTTTCGATTTTTCTTCCGGTTCCGACTCTTCTTCCAGTTCCTCTTCGGGAACTTGTGAATCAGTCCACGAATCATTCCAATTTACATTTGACTCTTCATTATTATTAGGTGAGTCAATGGGACTTGTTCTAGAGGTAGACATCTATCACATAATATCAAACGCGTTAAGAGATTAATATATCACATAATATTCACATGTTAAAAATATATAGTTTCCAACAAAATTTGTTAAGCAATCATTTTTCAAGTAAACACGGTCGAAGTCCAGACTCACTAATGCATCCTAATAAACTAGATAAGATACACTAATGCAAAATTCTGGTTCTCTAAGACCAATGCTCGGATACCAACTGAAATGTCCCGTTCTTATTGATTAAAAACGTTCCATATTAATTGATTTCGTTGCGAGGTTTTGACCTCTATATGAGACGTTTTTCAAAGACTGCATTCATTTTAAAACAAACCATAACCTTTATTTCATCAATAAAGGTTTAAAAAGCTTTACGTAGATTATCAAATAATGATAATCTAAAATATCCTGTTTACACACGACCATTACATAATGGTTTACAATACAAATATGTTACAACAAAATAATTTCTTGAATGCAGTTTTTACACAATATCATACAAGCATGGACTCCAAATCTCGTCCTTATTTAAGTATGCGACAGCGGAAGCTCTTAATAATCACCTGAGAATAAACATGCTTAAAACGTCAACAAAAATGTTGGTGAGTTATAGGTTTAACCTATATATATCAAATTGTAACAATAGACCACAAGATTTCATATTTCAATACACATCCCATACATAGAGATAAAAATCATTCATATGGTGAACACCTGGTAACCGACATTAACAAGATGCATATATAAGAATATCCCCATCATTCCGGGACACCCTTCGGATATGATATAAATTTCGAAGTACTAAAGCATCCGGTACTTTGGATGGGGCTTGTTTGGCCCGATAGATCTATCTTTAGGATTCGCGTCAATTAGGGTGTCTGTTCCCTAATTCTTAGATTACCAGACTTAATAAAAAGGGGCATATTCGATTTCGATAATTCAACCATAGAATGTAGTTTCACGTACTTGTGTCTATTTTGTAAATCATTTATAAAACCTGCATGTATTCTCATCCCAAAAATATTAGATTTTAAAAGTGGGACTATAACTCACTTTCACAGATTTTTACTTCGTCGGGAAGTAAGACTTGGCCACTGGTTGATTCACGAACCTATAACAATATATACATATATATCAAAGTATGTTCAAAATATATTTACAACACTTTTAATATATTTTGATGTTTTAAGTTTATTAAGTCAGCTGTCCTCGTTAGTAACCTACAACTAGTTGTCCACAGTTAGATGTACAGAAATAAATCGATAAATATTATCTTGAATCAATCCACGACCCAGTGTATACGTATCTCAGTATTGATCACAACTCAAACTATATATATTTTGGAATCAACCTCAACCCTGTATAGCTAACTCCAACATTCACATATAGAGTGTCTATGGTTGTTCCGAAATATATATAGATGTGTCGACATGATAGGTCGAAACATTGTATACGTGTCTATGGTATCTCAAGATTACATAATATACAATACAAGTTGATTAAGTTATGGTTGGAATAGATTTGTTACCAATTTTCACGTAGCTAAAATGAGAAAAATTATCCAATCTTGTTTTACCCATAACTTCTTCATTTTAAATCCGTTTTGAGTGAATCAAATTGCTATGGTTTCATATTGAACTCTATTTTATGAATCTAAACAGAAAAAGTATAGGTTTATAGTCGTAAAAATAAGTTACAAGTCGTTTTTGTAAAGGTAGTCATTTTAGTCGAAAGAACGACGTCTAGATGACCATTTTAGAAAACATACTTCCACTTTGAGTTTAACCATAATTTTTGGATATAGTTTCATGTTCATAATAAAAATCATTTTCTCAGAATAACAACTTATAAATCAAAGTTTATCATAGTTTTTAATTAACTAACCCAAAACAGTCCGCGGTGTTACTACGACGGCGTAAATCCGATTTTACGGTGTTTTTCGTGTTTCCAGGTTTTAAATCATTAAGTTAGCATATCATATAGATATAGAACATGTGTTTAGTTGATTTTAAAAGTCAAGTTAGAAGGATTAACTTTTGTTTGCGAACAAGTTTAGAATTAACTAAACTATGTTCTAGTGATTACAAGTTTAAACCTTCGAATAAGATAGCTTTATATGTATGAATCGAATGATGTTATGAACATCATTACTACCTTAAGTTCCTTGGATAAACCTACTGGAAAAGAGAAAAATGGATCTAGCTTCAACGGATCCTTGGATGGCTCGAAGTTCTTGAAGCAGAATCATGACACGAAAACAAGTTCAAGTAAGATCATCACTTGAAATAAGATTGTTATAGTTATAAAAATTGAACCAAAGTTTGAATATGATTATTACCTTGTATTAGAATGATAACCTACTGTAAGAAACAAAGATTTCTTGAGGTTGGATGATCACCTTACAAGATTGGAAGTGAGCTAGCAAACTTGAAAGTGTTCTTGATTTTATGTAACTAGAACTTGTAGGATATATGAAGAACACTTAGAACTTGAAGATAGAACTTGAGAGAGATCAATTAGATGAAGAAAATTGAAGAATGAAAGTGTTTGTAGGTGTTTTTGGTCGTTGGTGTATGGATTAGATATAAAGGATATGTAATTTTGTTTTCATGTAAATAAGTCATGAATGATTACTCATATTTTTGTAAGTTTATGAGATATTTCATGCTAGTTGCCAAATGATGGTTCCCACATGTGTTAGGTGACTCACATGGGCTACTAATATCTGATCATTGGAGTGTATATACCAATAGTACATACATCTAAAAGCTGTGTATTGTACGAGTACGAATACGGGTGCATACGAGTAGAATTGTTGATGAAACTGAACGAGGATGTAATTGTAAGCATTTTTGTTAAGTAGAAGTCTTTTGATAAGTGCCTTGAAGTCTTTCAAAAGTGTATGAATACATATTAAAACACTACATGTATATACATTTTAACTGAGTCGTTAAGTCATCGTTAGTCGTTACATGTAAATGTTGTTTTGAAACCTTTAGGTTAACGATCTTGTTAAATGTTGTTAACCCAATGTTTATAATATCAAAAGAGATTTTAAATTATTATATTATCATGATATTATGATGTACGAATATCTCTTAATATGATATATATACATTAATTGTCGTTACAACGATAATCGTTACATATATGTCTCGTTTCAAAATCATTAAGTTAGTAGTCTTGTTTTTACATATGTAGTTCATTGTTAATATACTTAATGATAAGTTTACTTATCATAATATCATGTTAACTATATATATAACCATATATATGTCATCATATAGTTTTTACAAGTTTTAACGTTCGTGAATCACCGGTCAACTTGGGTGGTCAATTGTCTATATGAAACCTATTTCAATTAATCAAGTCTTAACAAGTTTGATTGCTTAACATGTTGGAAACATTTAATCATGTAAATATCAATCTCAAATAATATATATAAACATGGAAAAGTTCGGGTCACTACACTAATGGTTCCCATTCTATTACCCTAGGTACTTCAACAGCTTTAGAATGAAGAGTATGCAAGCCCCTTTGGTATTTTGGATAATCTATCCAACGTCTGTCAAATCTCAAGTTCGGGTGCAAATCTTCCAAGTGCATATCTGAAAATGTCATAACTGGATGAGGTATATCTTGTTTATAATAGCTATCAACATCCTGTTGTTCCGCATTCTCAGGAGGAGCATTGCGAGCTTGGGATGAAGATTCACCCCTTTCAGTCTGCAAAACACATCAAACACAATTTTTGTGCATCCAAATATGCATTAGTGTCAGCAAAATCATCAATCAAAATAATTACAATGACATGTTCAATTTATATCAAACTTAAGCTCATTTTCATATTTTCATCAAATCTACACTTTTTCAAATAAGCATATACGAAAATATTTACCAAGTTCATAAGCATTCAACTCAAATAACATGTCAAAATAATCATTACTAGCAATTAAACAAGTTTCAAATGGCATTATTTTCCAAAAATCAAGTTCATGAATTTTAGACTTGAAAAAGTCCACTTTAATTCTCAAAATCATGTTTAGGCTCAAAGTTTGGATCATTTAACTACCTAAACATGTTACACTACTTAATTTAGCAACAATTCATGACAAAAATCGGCCATAACCTGTTTATATCAAAAAGCCCCAAATTTGCTCAAGAACACAAACCCTAGATTACTCAAAATTTGAAGTTTAAGGCATCTAATCATGTTAAATAGCATCAATCTAGGTTATACAAGCATAATACACAAGCAATTTAAGCATAATTACACTAAAAAGCATCAAAATCGAATTGGGTAAAAAAATTGCTCAAGAACACTAATTTTCGGATTAAATGGTGTTTAGGTGTAGAAATTTACCGTTTTTCTTGAGTAATTCCTTGATAGCATTCTTCTCAACATGATTTTAGTAAAAGATTTGATGAAAAACGGCCCAAAATTACGAATTTGAGATGTGTTTGTGTGTGTATTTCGCAGTATTTTGTGAGTGTGGAGTGTGCAACTGATCTGTTCAGCCTTTTATTTTTTTTTCCTGTAATTTGGTCTCTCCGCGAGTCGCGGCATGTGGCCAATGCAAACTCCGCGAGTCGCGGTGTTTATTTGTTTTTTTTAATAATAAACCTTAACTTATAAAACAAATATAAAATAAATTTAAAATTTTGTTTTCCTTTGTTTTAGGATGAGGTCGTTTCGGATCGATGTTCTAGTCCGTCCTTTGACAAAATTTTAAAATTTGTCTTTTTGTAGCGATTGTTTTAAAGGCTAAGATTTTTGGGGTTTTTTTTTTTAATGTTTTTGGCATACTTTAATTCAATAAGATTAAAAATAATGATAATAAAAGTTCTCGTCCCTCCCTCGGGTAAAGCAATTTCGGTTCAAAGACCTAGTCTTCAACTTACGACAAATTTTAAAAATCATATTTTTAACTTAGCGAAATAAAGTAAATTTTTGTTTTTAAATTCACGCCAAACTTAAATTAAAAATGCATAAAATTAAAAATTCATATTTTAAAAATTAAAAATTCACACTAAACTTAATTTAAAAATTCATATTATAAATTCACACCAAACTTATATTATATTTTTGTTGTTATACATACAAACTTAAAAATATTAATTTTTTAAATATTTACAATTTTAAATATATTAATTTTAAAAATTGCACAATATTAATTTAAGATTTTATATTAATTTTAAAACATGGTAAAAATAAAATTAAAAATCTTTTTGGCTTTTATCCCACTTTAATCAATCAAATATTATCAAAAACATGCGCCCCTCTTTTCGGTAAAGTAATTTCGGTTCCATGACTTAATTTAACTCATGACGAATTTTTGAAATATTTTGGGTTGATTGATTAAAGATATTTATACCTTATGAATAAACGTTAAATTTCGCAGTGATGTAATAAATTTTTGTATGATATCAATAATTTCGGTCGCCAAACCTAATTTTATTCAATACCAATTTAATACTTTATAGCGAACAAATTAGCGTTTATTATCAAAAGGTTAAAAATAAAAAATTAAAAAATAAAAAATGTACAGACTTACCTGTGAGATAGTATTCTTAGTTATATGATCTATCTCATTCATAAGATAGTCGGTTTAATTGGTTTTCCATGGCTACATAGGTGTAACCTCGAGCATTCAGTGTTTTTTCTTCTAAACATATGAACGGTCCGTCTCTGCATAAAGTAACAAATTCGGTGTTTGAATAGGTTTGATTATTTGAACATTTACCTCCATGTGACCATTTTCCGCATTTGTGACATCTTTCTAGGTGTCGTGCTCTTCTTTTCGCTGCGGATTTTGATTTTCCTTTACCAAATTGTAATTTATTATCTTCGCATCTGGATTCTTTTCTTACTCCGTCCAATCTTTCTCTGATTACTGATACTATTTCACTCGAAAGTGTGTCATTATTACGTTTAGTGATCAAAGCGTGTAGCATTAGACCATGGTTTAGTTCACAGGCAGTCTTCATTTCGTAAAAACCTAAAAAAAATAAAAATTCAGAATGGGGGGAGAAGACTAGTTCTTTAGGGTCTGCTAGGGAAAGACCATTCGGGTTCCATTTTCGAGAACTACAAGAAAACAGACAATCTAACTCTAACAGAAATACATAAAATCTTTAAAAGACTTGATTCTCCTCACACTTAGTTAGCTGTGGTATCGAAATTGTGATTAACTTCATTGTCGACTTCCATCGGACTATCTATGTAATGTTTAACTCTGTGACCATTAACTTTAAATTCAATTCCATTTGAATTTATTAATTCTATCGTTCCGTATGAGAAAACTCTTTTGACTATGAATGGTCCAGACCATCTTGATTTCAATTTTCCAGGAAATAGCTTGAATCGTGAATTGAAAAGAAGAACTCTGTCTCCTTCTTTGAATTCTTTTGAACTTCTGATTCTTTTATCATGCCATTTCTTCGTTCTTTCTTTATAGATTAACGAATTTTCGTATGCTTCATGTCTTAATTCTTCTAATTCGTTTAGTTGACTTAATCGTAGACGTCCAGCTTCATGTAAATCAAGATTACATGTCTTCAAAGCCCAAAATGCTTTGTGTTCAATTTCTACTGGAAGATGACATGCTTTTCCGTAGACGAGTTTAAAAGGTGTAGTTCCAATTGGAGTTTTGTAGGCTATTCTAAAAGCCCAGAGCGCATCCTCCAATTTAATGGACCATTCCTTCGGATTTGATCCTACGGTTTTTTCTAGAATACGTTTTAAAGCTCGGTTGGTATTTTCAACTTGTCCACTTGTTTGTGGATGATATGCGGTGGAGATTTTATGAGTTACTCCATATCTTTTGAGAACTTTCTCAAGTTGATTATTACAGAAATGAGTACCCCGATCACTTATTAAAGCTTTCGGTGTTCCAAACCTTGCAAAAAGACGTTTTAAAAAGTTGACTACAACTCGTGCATCGTTAGTTGGGAGAGCTTGTGCTTCCGCCCATTTAGATACATAATCAATGGCTACGAGAATATAGAGATTATTATGAGATTTTGGAAATGGACCCATAAAGTCAATACCCCAAATGTCAAATATTTCACATACTTGGATGACATTTTGTGGCATTTCATCACGTTGACTTATTTTTCCGGCCCTTTGACAAGCATCACATGATTTGCAAAGAAGGTGTGCGTCTTTGTAAATTGTAGGCCAATAGAATCCAGCATCATAAACTTTTCTTGCTGTTAGTTGAGGCCCATAGTGCCCTCCTGTTGGTCCTGTGTGACAATGGTTTAAAATTTTACTAGCTTCATCTCCGAATACACATCGGCGTATTATTCCATCGGGACAACTTTTAAACAGATGTGGATCTTCCCAAAAATAGTGTTTTATATCACTGAAGAATTTCTTTCGTTTTTGGTACGATAATCCTTTTTCAAGGAATCCACATACTAAGTAGTTTGCATAGTCTGCAAACCATGGTATTTCATTATAATCTATCTTTAATAGATATTCATCAGGAAAGTTGTCTTGTATGGCCGATTCATTTAGAACTTCTAATTCAGGATTTTCAAGACGAGAAAGATGATCAGCGACGAGATTTTCTGCTCCTCTTTTATCTCGGATTTCAATATCGAATTCTTGTAAGAGTAAGATCCAACAGATTAATCTTGGTTTGGCATCTTGTTTCGAAAATAGGTATCTAAGAGCAGAATGGTCGGTATAGACCACCGTTTTTGCTAGAACGAGATATGAACGAAATTTGTCAAAAGCAAAGACAATAGCAAGGAGTTATTTTTCAGTAGTTGTGTAATTCGTTTGTGCTCCTTGTAACGTCTTACTAGCATAATATATAGGTTGAAATCGTTTTTCAATCCTTTGTCCTAAAACGGCTCCCATTGCAAAATCACTTGCATCGCACATAAGTTCAAACGGTAGATTCCAATTTGGTGTTATCATGATCGGCGCATTAGTAAGTTTTTCTTTAAGAATATTAAAAGATTTGATGCATTCATCTGAAAAGATGAACGGAGCATCTTTTTATAGGAGTTTATTCATAGGAGTGGCAATTTTAGAAAAATCTTTTATGAAACGTCGGTAAAAACCGGCATGCCCTAGAAAACTCCTAACTCCTCTAACATTGGTGGGATGTGGAAGTTTAGCAATTACATCTACTTTAGCTCTATCCACTTCAATTCCTTCCTTTGAAATTTTATGACCAAGAACGATGCCTTCTTTAACCATGAAATGGCATTTCTCCCAATTAAGTACTAGATTTGATTGTTCGCATCTAATAAGCATTCGTTCCAGATTAACTAGACATGATTCAAATGTATCACCGAAGACTGAAAAGTCATCCATGAAAACTTCCATGCATTCTTCTATCATGTCGTGAAAAATCGCCATTATGCACCTTTGAAAGGTTGCAGGGGCGTTGCAAAGTCCAAATGGCATGCGTTTGTAAGCAAAAGTACCATAAGGGCACGTGAACGTGGTTTTCTCTTGATCTTCGGGTGCTATTGGAATTTGAAAATATCCGGAAAATCCATCAAGAAAACAATAGTAACTATTTCCGGCTAGCCTTTCCAACATTTGATCAATGAAAGGTAAGGGAAAGTGATCTTTTCTGGTGGCGTCATTTAATTTTCTATAATCAATACATACACGCCATCCTGTTACAGTCCTAGTAGGAATAAGCTCATTTTTTTCATTTGTAATGACAGTCATGCCACCCTTCTTAGGCACGCATTGAACTGGGCTTACCCATGGACTATCAGAGATTGGATAAATTAAACCTGCATCTATCAGTTTAATTATTTCTTTTTTAACAACATCTTGCATATTCGGATTTAGTCTTCGTTGGCGTTGCACATACGTTTTATGACCTTCTTCCATAAGGATTTTATGTGTGCAATACGAAGGACTTATTCCTTTTATATCATGAATCTTCCATGCAATAGCTGGTTTATGAGCTTTCAACACAGAAATGAGTTGTGATTTCTCATTTTCAGTAAGAGAAGACGATATTATTACAGGTAATTCAGATTCACCATGTAAATAAGCGTATTCCAAATGGTTTGGAAGTGGCTTTAACTCTAATGTCGGTGGTTCTTCTAACGATGATTTATGTCGATATCTGTCTTCTTCTTTTAGCATTTGAATTTCTTCTGTTGTTGGTTCATATCCATTAGCTATTAGTGTAGCTAACATTTCAGCTTCATCAATTGGTTCATTACCTTCTCCTAAAGAATATTCTCCTGTTCCTTGTAATTCTGGAAATTCTTCTAATAATTCTGCATGTGAATCTATAGTTTGAATATAATAACATGTATCATCTGCAGATTGCGGTTGTTGCATTGTTCTATCAACTGAAAAGGTAACACTCTCGTCTTCTATACTTAGGGTCAGTTTCTTACCGAACACGTCTATCATTGCTTTAGCCGTGTTTAAGAATGGTCTTCCTAATATGAGAGGAACTTGAGAATCTTCTTCCATGTCTAGAACAACAAAATCTACTGGAAATACTAAAGTACCAACTTTAACTAGCATGTTCTCCATTATCCCTCTAGGATATTTTATTGATCGATCGGCTAGTTGTATGCTTATTCTTGTTGGTTTCAATTCTCCAAGGTCTAGTTTAGCGTATAGTGAAAACGGCATTAAATTCATACTAGCACCTAAGTCTGCCAATGCTTCTATTGAACTAAGACAACCCAGAAAACATGGAATTGTGAAACTTCCTGGATCAAATAATTTTTCTGGTATCTTATTCAACAGCACTGCTGAACAATTAGCATTCATAGTAACGGTCGAGAGTTCTTCCATTTTCTTTCTATTTGTGATTAGATCTTTCAAGAATTTAGCATATCTAGGCATTCCTGAAATCACATCAATGAAAGGAAGATTTACATTTATCTGTTTAAACATATCCAAGAATTTGGATTGCTCGGCTTCAAGTTTCTCTTTCTTCATTTTACTCGGGTAAGGAAGTGGTGGTTGGTATGGTTTAACATAAGGTTTATCCTTAGCTGTGTTATCTTTATTAACCTTTTCAACTACCGGTTCTTTTTCCTTATCTTGTTCAGGTTGTGGTTCTTGTGGAGTAGGAATAGCTTCATCAGAAGTTACTGGTATTTCAGGTGGTTTAAGTGTTGTACCACTTCTTGTGGTAATGGCTTTAGCTGTTTCATTCCGGGGGTTAGCATCTGTATCACTAGGTAAACTTCCCGGTTTTCTTTCACCTATTAACCTTGCTAGGTTACTTACTTCTTGTTCCAAGTTTTGAATAGAAGCTTGTTGATTTCTAAATGCTTGAGCATTTTGTTCATTAGTTTGTTTCTGAGATGTGAAAAACTGCGTTTGAGTTTCAACTAGCTTCGTCATCATATCTTCTAAATTCGGCTTTTTATCATCGATTTGTGGTGGTTTGTTTTGAAAATTAGGTCTTTGCTGGTTGTAAGTATTGTTGGATACTTGTTGATTACTAGGACCTTGTTGGTTGTTGTATGGAATATTTCGGTTATAATTCTGGTTTTGATTGTAAATAGGTCTTGGCGGTTGATAATTATTCTGATAATTATTTCCAGGCCTTTGGTTTATGTATGAAATATTCTCTCTTTGTTCCATTGTTAATTCAATACTGAGACAATCTTTTGTCAAATGTGGTCCTCCACACTGCTCACAACTAATTCGTATTGAGTGAATATCCTTAGTCATCTTTTCCATTCGTCTCTCGACAGCATCTATCTTTGCGGAAATGGAATCTAAGTCATGGCTAGAATCGGCTCTAGCTGCTTTAGATGATCTAACGATATCTTTTTCTTGGTGCCACTCATGTGAGTGGGAAGCAGTGTTATCAATAATTTTATAAGCATCAGTTTCGGTTTTCTTCATAATGGAACCACCAGCTGCTATATCGATGTCTTTTCTTGTAGTGATGTCGCATCCTTGGTAGAATATTTGTACTATTTGACAGGTGTCTAAACCATGTTGCGGAGATTCTCTTAATAACTTTCCAAATCTTGTCCACGCCTCATATAGAGTTTCATTCGGTTTCTGTGTGAACGTAACAATTTCTCCTTGAAGTCTTACGGCTTTAGATGCCGGAAAGAATTGTTTAAGAAAATTTTCAACTAAAACGTCCCATGTATCAATCTCCCCTTCAGGTAACGATTCCAACCAATCTTTGGCTTCTCCCTTTAAATTCCAGGAAAATAACATGAGATATATCTGTTCATCCTCCACTTCTCTTATTTTAAATAGTGTGCAGATCCTATTAAAGGTACGTAGATGTTCATTTGGATCTTCCTTCGGCGCACCACTAAATTGGCATTGATTAGTCACCATGTGTAGAATTTGTCCTTTGATTTCATAATCTGGCGCATTAATGTCTGGATGAGTAATTGCGTGACCTTGGCCAGTGCATTTAGCTCTCATTCGGTCTTCCATACTTAAAGGTTCCAGATTTCTCCATAATTGAATTTGTTGAATCTGAATCACTGGAGGATTCTGATTTAATGGTTCGTTCCTCAACAATCTCTGTTTGAATGATTGGTGGTTCCGGAGGAAAAATTAATGGTTCAGGATCTACGAATCGTCCCTGAATATTCTCCGGATTCTCAATTGTGAGGTCGGGTTCAAAAAATGAATTATCGGAAATTTGAATTGGAGTACTTGGTCGACTGGATGACAATTCTAAAGAAAAATCAACGGCGGTAATATTTGCTAAATGTCTTGATCTAGTTACAGGTGGTGAACGTACAAAAGGTGGTGAACGTCTTGCTCGGTGCATTCACTGAATATCCTATTAGTTTTTAAAAGGAAAGAAAAATTATATAAGTTATCCAATTAATAGACTTTTCTGATTTTGCCCACGTTTCGAATAGCCAAAAGATGCAGCAGAGGGGCAGGATTCGTTTGGTCTCAATATAATTGAGGACTGTTTGGCTCCAATAACCCGGTCCACGTACAAATCCAACTATTACTACGAACCAGAAAATTTTGATGTCTATCAATTTAACCACTTAAAATTAATTTTCGTAATTTTAAGAAATTTAGATAAGAAGTAGAGAAAATTCTAAGTCCTAAAAACTAGAATAGCGAGAAATAAGTAAGAAAAAGAGCGCGTCGAAAAAGGTCGAAAAAGAAAAGAATTGAAAAATAAAAGGCGTCGAAAAATAAGAAAGAAAAAGAAAATGACTATAAAACTTTAAAACACTCGACTAACCCAACCTTATTACTATCACTAACTTAAAATTATAATCGCAAATTGAGATTGCCAATTGGAGTGATAATTGATACATAGGTAAAAGGCGTCGAGAAATAAGAAAATAGCGCGTCTAAACTTAAAAAGGAACTAAAAATTTAAAACTAAAAGTTGCGTCTAAAAATATTAAAGCTTACAAGTAAAACTATATCCCAAATGGAAATAGCTTAAAAAGGTACTAAAACTTAAAAAGGCGTCGCAAAATTCTTAAAGCACCTAGATCTTAAACTAAAGAAAAAGCACTTAAGGGATTTTATGGCAAAGCCTAAAAATCTATAAATAAAAATAACTATGGCAAAAACTAAGTTTAAAACTAAATACGAGCGAAAAATACAAATATTACGCTAAAACAATTAAAAAGAGACAAAATATAAAAATATACTAAAAGTTGCAAAAATTACAATTTTTATAAAAATATTATTCTTATATTATTTATTTTATAAAAGTGTAAATTTTATAATTTATTTAAATTAATTAAACTAAATATACAAAATAATACTAACTTAAATTAAGTAATTAAAAACTAAAAAACTAATTAGGGTTTTAATTAAAATAATAATAATAATAATTACACCGTAATGATGCAGTTAGGGTTTCTGGTCACCTGTGTCAGGGCTGCTCCGCGAGTTGCGGTTCCCGAAGCTGGAAAACTCCGCGAGTCGCGGGGTTCAAAATTTCAGATGACAGGCTGATTTAAATTCGACGCGTTTTTGTTTTTTTTTTTTTTTTTATATTTTCTGTTTTAATAATTAAATAAAATATTTATAAAAACTAAATAAAAACTTATAAAAATAGAAATACTTTATAATTTTATAAAAATCTTAAAAATAGATTATATATATATATATATATATATATATATATATATATATATATATATATATATATATATATATATATATATATATATATATATATATATATATATATATATATATATATATATATATATATATATATATATGTATGTATATATATATATATTTTTTTCGGTTTTCTTAATTTTATGTTTTAAACAAAATATTTAAATAAAACTTATATTTTTATAAAATAAAAATAAAGAAACTTTATAAAACTTAAATATTTAACAAACTCTTAAAAATATTTATATTTTTTTTTCTTTTTATGTTTTTGAATATTTAAAACGTATTTTTACAAAAACGTATTTTTATAAAAGTAAACTAAAAATAAAAATCTTTTTTTTTATATATTTAGCGTTGCGCTTCCGGCTTTTAAGCTAGATGTTCTCCGACAGCGGTGCCAAAAATACTTGATGGTTAAAGCTAAGGGGTATAAAATACTATTAAATTTTACAAGGAAATACTATTAAATACGATACAATTTTACTCAAGATATTTATTTATTTATTGAATGGATATACTTAAACCTTGCTACAACACTTATACGCAGTGTACCTAATCGTACAGTAGTGTAGTTTTTAGTAAGTCCGGTTCGTTCCACAGGGAAAATCTTTTTCACAAAGCTTAACGCTATATTAGCTTAAATTTATAAAAATACAAATATATATATAAGTAATATTATTATTATAAAGGGGGGTTTTTACCGTTTAATGACCGGTTTGTCGATTTTAAAACTTTAGTCGCAGTTAAAACAAAATGTAAAATATTAAATAAATAAAAGACTTAATTTAAAGCGTAAAGTAAATAACGATAATGAAATTGCGATAAATAAAAGTGCGATAAAATAAACTTGCGATAATTAAAAAGTACGATAATTAAAAGTGCAATTAAATACAATAACAATAAATAAAAGTGCGATAATTAGAAGTGCAATTAAATATAAAATAAAGGAAATTAAATATGAAATAAAAGAATTATGCTTATTTAAACTTCCGTAATCATGATGTTTGACGTGTTGATTTTAGTTTTATGCCCATGGGTTAATTGTCCTTTGTCCTGGATTATTTAATATGTCCGTCTGGTTTTTGTCCATAACAGTCCATCAGTCATAAATATAAAGTGCGAGTGTCCTCGTCAAATTATCCTTATACCCGAAGTCAAATATTCTAACTAATTGGAGACTTAAACTGTAACAAGATTTTAATACTTTGTTTAATAATTACACCAGGATGTCGACTGAGTGTAACCCAAGGTTTTAATACTTTGTTATCAATTATGCCAAGTGTCCTTGTACATAATTTCACCCCTGTTTTAATAATTCTAGTGGCTATTAATCCATTCCCGTGTCCAGTTAAATGAACGATTATTCGTACATATAAATACCCCGCCCATCGTGTCCGATCGAGTGTAAATGGTTATTTATAGGGACGCCCAATTGTAAATCTTTATATTCCACAAGTGTCGTTCTTTTGTCCAAACCCCAATTATGGTACAAAGCCCAATTATCCAATTTTAATATTTTTAGCCCAACATCATGATTACTTCGTTTTAAATAAGCATAATGATAACTTAGCTACGAGACATTAAATTAAAAAGGTTGAACATAACTTACAATGATTAAAAATAGCGTAGCGTTACACGAACAGAATTTCGACTTACACCCTTACAACATTCGCTAACACACCCTTATTATAAGAAATTAAAATTAAAATTAAAATATAAATATATATATATATCACGTATATATTGAGAGAGAGATTAAAGGATATATATTGATATTTTTACTCGTCGAACTGCGTTGCTTTTATAGGCTGTTTCAAAATTGGGGGCTCCGCGAGTCGCGGCCCATTTGGTCTTCGAACTCCGCAAGTCGCGGAGTTCCATTTTACAGCTCACTCAACTTTGGCTCTTTGTTTGCCGACGATTATATAAATAAATATAATATATAAATAATTTTAGTAATTATTTAAATATTATATTATATTTATGTGCATAGTTGACTTGTAATTTTTAGTCCGTTGCGTCGAGCGTTGAGAGTTGACTCTGGTCCCGGTTCCAGATTTTCGAACGTCCTTGCGAATAATTTAATATCTTGTACTTTGCGTTTTGAATCTTGTACTCTTGTAATTTTGAGACGTTTCTTATCAATAATTGGAACCTCATTGATTGTCTTTTGTACTTTTGAGCTTTTTGGTCGTTTCCGTCTTCAATTCGTCGAATCTATCTTTTGTCTTCACCTTTTATTATTTAAACGAATATCACTTGTAAATAGAACAATTGTAACTAAAAGCTTGTCTTTCTTGAGGAATAATGCTATGAAATATATGTTCGTTTTTAGCATTATCACTCCGTATTGTTGTATCACTTTCATAAACTGGGTGTTACAAAAGTGCGTGCCTCTATCACTTATTATAGCGCGGGGAGCTCCGAATCGGCAGAAGAGTCTCTTCAGGAAGTTGGTGACGACTTTGGCATCATTAGTTGGAAATGCATGGGCTTCGACCCATCTGGAGACGTAATCTACTGCTACGAGGACATATTCTTTCCCATTAGACTTAGGGAATGGCCCCATAAAGTCTAATCCCCATATATCGAAGATCTCGCAAGCTTGGATATTAGTCCGAGGCATCTCATTCTTCATAGAGATAATACCTTGCCTTTGGCATGCGTCGCAACGCTTTACAAGCTCTTGCGCATCTCAGAATATAGATGGCCAATAAAATCCTGATTCGTAGACTTTTTTTGCGGTTAAGTTTGCTCCATGATGACCTCCAGTTGGTCCATGGTGACATTAGTGAAGAATCCCTGCTGCTTGTTTCTCATCTACGCACCTCCTGATTATTTGATCAGGGCAAATTCTAAACAGGTATGGATCTTCCCAGTAGTAGTACTTGGCATCCCTGAAGAACTTCCTTCTTCAGGATGTGCTCATTCCCTTTTGTACCACTCCAGTAACTAGGTAGTTGGCTATGTCAGCATACCAAGGGGTATCAGTAAATTGAGATCCTATGTTAGCTTCTCCCAAGCTCATAAGCTGTTCTTCCGGAAATTTGTCTCTGATATCTTGTTCAGCAAGTTGTTCCATCGCTGGGTTCTCCAAACGATTGAGATGGTCTGCTGCGACGTTCTCTGCTCCTTTCTTATCTTTGATCTCAATATCGAATTCTTGTAGGAGTAAGATCCATCGTAGGAGTCTCGGTTTAGCGTCTTGCTTAGTGAATAGATATTTAAGGGCTGAGTGATCTGTGTAAACCGTAGTTTTGGACAGGATGAGATAGGAACGGAATTTGTCGAAGGCGAAAACTACAGCTAGCAGCTACTTTTCCGTGGTGGTATAATTATCTTGAGCTCCGGTTAAGGTTTTGTTGGCGTAATAGATTGGATGAAAGTGCTTATCTGTCCGTTGTCCTAGTACAGATCCAACTGCGAAGTCACTTGCATCACACATGATTTCGAATGGTAAACTCCAATCGGGAGCGATCATGATGGGCGCATGTGTGAGCTATTCCTTCAGATAGTTAAATGCTTTTCTGCATTCTTCGTCGAAGAAAAACAGAACTTCCTTTCCGAGGAGATGAGTGAGAGGTCGAGTGACCTTTGAAAAGTCTTTAATGAAACGTCGGTAAAAACCGGCATGTCCAAGGAAGCTCCTTACCGCTTTTACAGTGGTAGGTTCTGGAAGTTTAGTAATGGTCTCAATCTTAGCCTTATCAACTTCTATTCCTGCTTTTGAAATCTTATGTCCTAAAATATAACGACCCGTCCTAATCCATCTGGACGAATACATTACATTTGGTTACATCGCGAGGTACTTGACCTCTATATGATACATTTTACAAGCATTGCATTTGTTTTTAAAAGACAAACTTTCATTACATCGAAAGTTGACGACATGCATACCATTTCATAATATATCCAACTATAATTGACTTAATAATAATCTTGATGAACTCAACGACTCGAATGCAATGTCTTTTGAAATATGTCATGAATGACTCTAAGTAATATCTCTAAAATGAGCAAATGCACGGCGGAAGATTTCTTTCATACCTGAGAATAAACATGCTTTAAAGTGTCAACCAAAAGGTTGGTGAGTTCATTAGTTTATCGAAATCAATCATTTCCATAATTTTAATAGACCACAAGATTTCCTTTATTCAATAATCATACACTCGCAAGTGTTTAAAAATCATTCATATGGATTGAACACCTGGTAACCGACGTTAACATAATACATATAGAATATCCCCAAAACAGAAATCCATCTGTATTAATAACTCGAAGTACTAAAGCATACCATTTTCCAGTATGGGGGGAGTTAGGGCCCGTAGATCTACCTTTAGGATTCGCGTCAATTAGGGTGTCTGTTCCCTAATTCTTAGGCTACCAAGCTAAAAGGGGTGATATTCGATTCGATAATCCAACCATAGAATGTAGTTTCGATTACTTGTGTCTATTTCGTAAAGCATTTATAAAAGCAGCGCATGTATTCTCAGTCCCAAAAATATATATTGCAAAAGCATTTAAAAAGGGAGCAAATGAAACTCACTATACTGTATTTTGTAGTAAAAATACATATGACGATATTGAACAATGCAGGGTTGGCCTCGGATTCACGAACCTATATCATTTGTATATTCATTAATACGTATAATCGTAATCGAACAAATTTATATATTGTTAGTGTTATAATTGTTATTTTAATTATGTGTTTCATTAATAACCTAATTAATTACATTTATTTTGTATACATTAAATAAATAATTATAATATAGTTTTATTAAGTATGTTTTTACATGATTAATTTTTATTGTAAATACAAAAATGATAATAATAATATAAAAAAATAATGATACTTATAATAATGATAATAAAAATAATGATAATAATAATAAAAATAATAATATTAAATATAATAATAATAAAATCATGTTTAATGATAATAATAATAATAATGGTAAAAAAAATAATAATAATGATATTTTTAATAATAATAATAATAATAATAATAATAATAATAATAATAATAATAATAATAATAATAATAATAATAATAATGATAAGTTTAATAAAAATGATAATTTTATATATAATGATAATTTTACTAATAATGATAACTTTAATAAAAATGATAGTTTTTAATAAAAACGATAATTTTAATGATAATACTAATAATAATTTAAATGAGGATTTTAATAAACATGTTATTCTTAATAATAATGATAATCTTAATAAAAATGTTAATTTTATTTAATCACGACTTAATTATATTTATATTCATCTTTACACATAAACGTACTTATAATTATACTTCTCGGTAGTAATTACCTTAACTATATTCATGATCACAACCTTAATCGTTTTTATCTTAACATTCGTAATCTTAATTATATTAGTATTAAGGATATTAATAATATAATAATTATGATATCAAGATTGGTATTTAGTATAATAATAATAATAATAATAATAATAATAATAATAATAATAATAATAATAATAATAATATAATAATAATAATAATAATAATAATAATTATAATAATAATAATAATTATAATAATACTAATAATAATAATAATAATAATAATAATAATAATAATAATAATAATAATAATAATAATAATAAACATAAAAAGAGAACTACCTTTAAAACAAGCTTTAAAAAAATAATAAACGCCACGGTCCGGACTCGAACCCGCGATCTCTCGCTTAATCACAAAACTCCCTAACCAACTGATCTGTCATGTTTTTCTATTATAAAGCCCAACGTAAATCAATATAACTCGTTTCTTGGCCCAACAAATATAGGACACAGCCCAACAGACAATTAAATCTCGGCCCAATCCCATTAAGCAAGTCTCGGCCCAAACAGAAGTACAAGTGCACTGTTTAAAGGATTTAGAGGCCCGCTAAATGTTTTCTTTTAAACCACCGATGGATGTTGGGTTATATAACGTTTGATTGTCGGCTACAAAAGGAACATGCCAGTAGTTTAATATAATATCATCATTCTCTCGCTTCCCTGTACGCTTCATCATTCAAGTATCATTTTCGTTTAACATTATAATCACTAAACACTAATCATCTTCATTCAAGTGGTTTCGGTTGTAGGTTATTTTGATTGACAAAAATAGCGAAAAGAAACAGGAATCTTCACAGCAGTAGCTGCTGTATTCGACCAGGAAAAAAATAAAGCAGTTTGCAGGTGGTTTTTGTTGTGGTTTTCGAATGGAACATAAAAGGAACGAGGGAACAGCAGTCTAATCGTAAAGTAGTTGTTTGCTTTTGATGGTGGATTACTCAGCCAAATTAGTAGCGAGAAGGAGATAAGAAGGAAGGAAAGAAAAAAAAATAATGAACGAGGAGATGGTGGAGGTTGATTACGAATAGCAGTAGCAAGTAACTCATCATCATTATTTCTTTGTGAAATCAATCATGGTGGAACCAGAAATAGATGACAGAAATTTAATAGTAGCGCTAAACTGATTATTTTTGGGTTGTGGGATTCGAAGTGAATAGAAACAGAAGATATAGTGAAGGTGGTGTTTGTTTGTCGAGTTGAATTATTAACAGATGGTGTTTGTTGGGTTGTGAGGTGTTTTGGGTTTGATATTTACATGAAGTAGAAACATGAATCAACAAGCGTTTTAAAGGTTGGTGGTAGTGTAAAGGTAGTTTATGGTTACAAGGTGGTAGTTAAATGGGTGTTCGAAGGAAACAATATCAGAAAAGTAATGTAACATTAGTAGTTATAGTTTTTGGGTTTGGAATTGTCTTTCAACCGTAAACAGGAAACAGATTGCAGTAGTAGTTTTGTGGGTGGTGGCGGTTTGGAAGTGGTGGTAGTGAGATGGATGAGGGGTGACGATGGGAGATGGTTTTAGTATGCATGTGCACGTATATGTAAGTATATATAGATAAGATTAGATGGTGCTTATGGTTGTAATCATAGGCATATATATATGTTTATATCTTTTCAGTTGGTGAGGAAAGAAAGCAAGAAAAGAAACAGAAATAGAAATAGAGATGGTTCATGTGTGGGTTTGATGTTGAAGAAGGTGGTTTAGTTGTTGGTCGATGGTGATCATAAAAACAGAAAAAATGAGGATGATTTGAATTGTCTTCGAATAGAAATGGAAATGGAAACCAAAACGCAGTACGTTCTCATTGGTCCCATAGCGAGGTATTTGACCTATATATGATACATTTTAAAAAATATTGCATTCGTTTCATAAAAAGCACATCATTATTATACATAATGCATGTTTTAAACAAGTGGGCGATTTATTTAAGAAATAATCCCCAAAATACATCGGTTTCCAAATACTACACACGTGACGTAACAGTCGAATATAATACATGACAAAGGTTTTATTGAATGCAACACTTTATTTAAATAAAAGTATGAGACTTCATGCACAGCTTGCTCAGATAATGCAACAGCGGAAGACTTTCTTAAGGACCTGAGAATAAACATGCGTAAACAGTCAACACAAAGGTTGGTGAGATATATAGGTTTATCATCAATATAAATATAGACCACAAGATTTCATAGTTATAAATATATGTATACTCGCAAGTGTATAAAAGTATTCTATAAGTTGTTGAGCGCTTCGGTAACCATACTTAACCATTAATGTGGCATATTCCCTTTATTATGAAATCTCCCTACACTGTACCAAGATTAGTAAAAACGAAGTACTATGCAACCGTTTACGATACTAGAGCGACTAGCTCGGTTGGGGTTGTCAAACCCGATAGATCTATCAATAGGATTCGCGTATACATGTTCTTACAACATGTAAATATTAGTTACCAAGCTATTAGGGAAGATATGCAAAGTGGTACAACTCAATGTAGAATATATTTTAAGTACTTGTGTCTATGGCGTAAAACATAAAATGCATGTATTCTCATCCCAAAATATTTGTAGAGTTTAAAAATGGGACTATACACTCACAGTAGTAAAAGTATATTAATAATAAGTTATCAACTTATTAAAAATATGACCGTCGTCCTTGGATTCACGAACCTATAACAATAATAACGATTCAGATAATAATACGACATATGAATAAAATAAAGCAAGTTCATAGAATACTTATATAATAATTTTTAACATTTTATGTTAGTAGTCCATTGTTAGTAGTCCTTTGTTAGTAGTCCAAAATAGTCCGAAAAGTTCAACAGTCCAATAATCGGTATATATATATATATAATCTTAGAATTACCCCACGACGTATTGTATATGTATTGTCTTTGCATCAACCCAGAGACGTATTGTATACGTATTGTCTTAGAATTAACTAAGATGTATTGTGTACGTATTGTCTTAGGATTTATCAAAACGTATTGTATACTTATTGTGTTAGGACATACCAAGAATATTATTATACATATATACAATCACAAAATTAACCAAGATTATAATATTTTGTTATACTACTGATAACATGTCCACATATATATAGGATATAGGAAAAATTAACAAGGATATGGTTAATATAGTTTTTATAATATAAATTTCGTCCATACAACGTTAATTTTAGCAGATTTTGTTTTGCTCGCTAAATATTCATTACAACTCCGTTTAAAGTAAATCAAATTGCTATGAATTCACTAAGAAGTAAATTTTACAAAACCAATTCTAAAATTTCATCCCAAGTAGAAATTTTTAGAGCTTTACCCTCTTTTTGTGTCGGTGGACAGATTTGGAAAAATCCCGGCATCCACCCAATATATGATTTTTGATAAAATACTTCCACTTTGTCTAAAATCATGAAAAAAATATTGGAAGTCTTATTTACATATGTTAACATATTTCCAAAGTCTTAGCCTCGAACTCAAAGTCTAAGATAGGTTTTTAATTCCCAACCCAAAACAGCCCGCTTTTTACCGAATGGAGATTAAAGGATATATGTTAAGTTTCAAGGTGTTCTTCATATGTACAAGTTATAAGTTCTTATATTAACTTAATATAACATCATAATACATATAAATAAGTGTTATTAGAGTTAAGTTAGAAAGATTAGATTAATTTTTTTAAACAAGCTTGGTGTTCACCAAAACAAGTTCTAGTTTTTACAAGTTTTATAAGTATAATAAGATAGCAACTATACAAGGAATTGAACAAGGATTTTGAGAAGCATTTTACCTTGATTATGAAGAGGAAAGTTGCTGAGATTAAAGTTTGATATGAGAGCATTCAAGTGTGTGTTTTTAGTTTAAGAAAATGTGGAGTAAAAATGAGTTAAAATGGTCCTTATTTATAAGCTTATAATTTTGGCTTTTAGTGAAAATATCTAAGATAAGTTAAATTGTATTAAGTCATGCATGACATATTAAATTGATTAGGTCATGGATGACATATTACATAAATAATTGCAGATTTCTATTGGTATATACCAATAGTAAATACTTCTAGAAGCTGTGTATAATACGGGTAAAAATACCGTATGAATGCGAGTAGAATTCTTGAGAAAATTGAATGAAAATACGAGTATAGCTATCCTTTATATGTATTGGTATATTATAAAGTGTATTCAATACTTGTAAGGATGTATTTACACTCGTAATACATTATATGTAAATACATTTTATCATAAGTTAATTACGTCGTTTAAATAGTAACATATATATTGTTTGAAAACTCTTTAAATTAGTAGTATGAAAATATATATATAATACTTTGTTAATATACTTAATGAGATATTTAATTATCATATTTTCAAGTTAAATATATATAAATCCATATATATACACAATAATTAAACAATTAAATCAAGTTATGACGTTCGTGAATCGTCGGAATAAAAGGGTGACAAAAAGCTTGTGTAAAACTCTTTCTGGAGGTTCAAGATTTATTAAAATTCATTGCTTATCAAGTCGGAATTATATAAAGATTAAGTTTAAATTTGGTCGAAAATTTCCGGGTCGTCACACAGATATACCAGATGGTTGATCGAGCATCTCTCTACTTCTATATATGCACACAATATATATATAAATATAATATATAATAACATACACAAGAGTCAAAGAAGGAATCAATTAACATAATTTAACACAGTTAGCAGCTGAGTATTTGTCATTTTACTACCGACAGTTTTCACGGACTATTATTTCGTACTCCGTTGATAATTAGTGGCGAATAAAAGTGTTCAGAAAAAACTCATATTTTTAAATTAACTATATTTATTTATTTTGGTCATTATGATATAAAATTTGAGCATTAACTATTAAATAAAAATTACATTAATTATTCACTCCCAACCCCAAGTAAAATATGAAAAGTTTTAAAATTCAACGAATAGTTTCTAAATTCATCTTTAATAAGTCTAAAATTTATAAAACTCATTTTCGGTTCATCATTTATTTTAAAATCACATACGTTCGAATTTAACTTGTTTAATATCAATCGAAACATCAAACGAGTATTACAATCATTTAATATTTATTTTAAATATACTTTATTTATATATAGAGATATATTTTAAATAATAATTATTATAATATCCTATTTTTATTTTATTAATTTTTAATAACAACAACATATAATACTTTAAATTATATTTCGAATTATTATTTATATATACATACTCACATATCTAATTACAATTAATTGTTCGTGAATCGTCGTGAGCAGTCGAAGGTCAATTGAATATATGAACATCGTTTCAAAATTTTCTAGACTCAACATTACATACTTTGTGTATCGTATCGAAATCATATAAAGATTAAGTTTAAATTTAGTCAGAAATTTCCGGGTCGTCACATAAAACTATACCTTCTATAACCATGAAGTGATATTTTTCCCAATTCAGAACTAAACTCGAATCTTCACACCGGGTGAGCATCTTATCAAGGTTAGAACCAAAAACTGAAAAGTCATCCATGAAGACTTCCATTCAACGTTCAATCATGTCATGGAATATTGCTACCATGCATCGCTGAAATGTAGCTGGTGCATTGCATAACCCATAGGGCATGCGTCGATAGGCGAATGTTCCATAAGGACAGGTGAAGGTTGTCTTTTCTTGGTCATTTGGATCGAGAGGAATTTGAAAGTAGCCGGAAAAACCATCAAGGAAACAATAGAATTCATTTTCTGATAGACGTTGTAACATTTAATCGATGAAAGGTAATGGAAAATGATCCTTCTGGGTTGCATCGTTAAGTTTACGATAATCTATGCAAACCCTCCAACTGGTGACCTCCCGTGTTGGAATAAGTTCATTATTCTCATTTTGGATTACAGTCATTCCTCCTTTCTTGGGTACGACTTGAACATGACTGACCCATGGGAAATCGGAAATGAGATAGATCAGACCGGCGTCTAGAAGTTTGATTACTTCTTTCTTGACGACTTCTTGGATCATAGGATTGACCCTTCTTTGCCTCTGAACTGATGGTTTGAAATCATCTTCCATGAAGATCTTGTGGGTGCAATAATTGGGACTGATTCCTTTTATGACGGATACCAACTGTGATGATCCTTCCAAATCCCTTTGGACGAATACATCATTCATCGATTTCACAGTGAGGTATTGACCTCTACATGATACGTTTTGTAAACATTGCATTCTTTTGAAAAGGCACACCATAATTGAATATCAAATTCCAAGGTTTTTGACGTTTGATGATTTCTACATATAGACAATCACCGTAATTAATAGTTTACAATACTACATCCGTTGATAATGCAGTCAAGATAAGATACATGGTGATGATTTTGTAAATGCAATGTTTTCCTGAACAAAGCATGTATGACTCCATGCACATAGCTTGTATCACATATAAGCAAACAGCGGAAGACTTCTAGGAACCTGAGAATAAACATGCTTTCAAGTGTCAACACAAAGGTTGGTGAGTTCATAGTTTTAATGTTGCGCATAATCCGTATATAAAGGTGGATCACAAGATTTCAGTTGTTTCATCTAGATGCGTTTATAAAAATATTCTACAAGATTGAGCACCCTGGTAACTAAACTTTAACGTTATAATAAGTACCCCTGTTTTAACATACATGCAACCAACATATACAATACACGCAAACCAACGTGCACTAAACTCAAATAGCATACGTCTGTTTTATAGTTCAGGCTAGGGTTTCTATACCTGGAACAGACGGGGATGTCAAGCCCTATGGATCCATATACAACTACTCGCGCCCACCAGTTCTTATAACCGGCAGTTACTAGTTACCAAAGCTAAGGGATTTTCGGTTCAAACTCGGTGTAGAATTTAGTATGTACTTGTATCCATTGCGTTTAAAATAAAGTGCATGTATTCTCAGCCCAAAAATATAGATTGCAAAAGCAATTAAAAAGGGAGCATATGAAACTCACCTTAGCAGATAAAGTTATTCACCGAAATGTGACCGAAACTCGTAATGCAAAGTAACTGTAGATCTCAACCTAGAGAACATATGTTGGTCAATAGATGTTTAACAAGCTAGGTCAGGTCATAGTGTATCACAATCCTAATGCTCGAGATCGACATGCAACAGTTAACAAAAGTCATCTCAAAAGTCAACCTGACCCAATATGATCTTTAAATCTATACATGTTTATTAACATGGTATAAGTCTTGATAATTGAACGACTTTATAATTGATAATGCTAAAAACGAACATATATTTCATAGCATTATCCCTCAAGAAAGACAAGCTTTTAGTTGCAATTGTCCTATTTACAAGTGATATTCATTTAAATAATAAAAGGTGAAGACAAAAGGCAGATTCGACGAATTGAAGACGCAAATGACCAAAAAGCTAAAAAGTACAAAGTACAATCAAAGAGGTTCAAATTATTGATGAGAAACGTCTAAAAATTATAAGAGTACAAGCCGTGAAACGCAAAGTACATGATATCTACGTGTACCAAAGGACGTTCGAAAATCCGGAACCGGGACATAAACCGGGCGTAAATGCGCGACGCAACGGACCTAAAATTACAAGTCAACTATGCACAAGAATAAAATATAATATATAAATAATTATATAAATTATTTATATATTATATATATATATATAATAAATATGTCGACAAAGCTAGGATCCAAAATTTGGTGAGCTGGAATCCGAAGCTCCGCACTCGCGGAGCTGTAAAGGGTAAAAACTCCACACTCGCGGAGCTGCACAGTAAATTGTGGGCCTATAAAAGGCAACGAATTCTGCACAACGAAAAAACATATTTTTCTAATTCACTCTCTATCTTTCAATATATATATTTATATTTATAATTTATAATTTTAATTGTAATTTAATTTTAATAATAAGGGTATGTTAGTGAATGTTTTAAGTTTGTAAGTCGAAATTCTATCCATGTAACGCTACGCTATTATGAATCATTGTAAGTTATGTTCAACCTTTTTAAATTAATGTCTCATAGCTAAGTTATTATTATGCTTATTTAATGCCGAAGTAATCGTGATGTTGGGCTAAATATTAAATTTGGGTAATTGGGCTTTGGACCATAATTGGGGTTTGGATAAAAGAACGACACTTGTGGAAATTAGACTATAGGCTATTAATGGGTTTTATATTAACTTAACGATACCTCGTTAATTTAATATAAAGGTTATAATTTGACGTATCTATAAATAACCACATACGCTTAATTGGGTACGGTGGGCGGGATATCTATAAATACCAATAATTCTTCATTTTATCGGACACGGAACTGGAATAATAGTTAATAGACTTATTGAAACAGGGGTGGATTACATTCAAGGGTAATTGATGTAATTGTTAACAAAGTAGTAAAACATTGGACTATACGCAGTCGATAACCTAGTGTATTCATTAAACAAAGTATTAAGACCTTGTTACAATTCGAATCCCCAATTAGTTGGAATATTTGACTTCGGGTATAAGGATAATTTGACGAAGACTCTCGCACTTTATATTTATGACTGATGGACTATTATGGACAAAACCGTATGGACATATTGAATAATCCAGGTCAAAGGACAATTAACCCATGGTAATAAACTAAAATCAACACGGCAAACATCATGATTACGGAAGTTTAAATAAGCATAATTCCTTTATTTCATATTTAATTGCACTTTTAATTATCGCACTTTAATTTATTGTCATTTTAATTATCGTACTTTTTAATTATCGTAATTTTATTTATTGTCATTTTATTTATCGCACTTTAATTTATCACACTTTAATTATTGTTATTTACTTTACGCTTTAAATTAAGTCTTTTATATATTTAATATTTTACATTAGGTTTTAACTGCGACTTAAGTTTTTAAATCGACAAACCGGTCATTAAACAGTAAAAACCCCCTTTTATAATAATAATAATACTTCTTATATTTATATATATATATTTATATACAAATATAGTTTTTAAAAATATAGCGTTAAACTTGGCTAGTTCTCTGTGGACGAACCGGACTTACTAAAAACTATACTAATGTACGATTAGGTACACTGCCTATAAGTGTTGTAGGAAGGTTTAGGTATATTCACTCTATAAATAAATAAATAACTTGTGTAAAATTGTATCGTATTTAATAGTATTTACTAGTAAAATATTATAGTATTTAGTACCCCTTCGCTTTAACATTAAGTATTTTGGCGCCGCTGCCGGGGATCCTAAACGCCGAAAGCGCAACGCTATATAAAAAAAAAGATTTTTATTAAAGTCGTAATCTATTTCTGTTAAAAATATACGTTTTAAATAATAAAAATACAAGAAAAAGAAAAATATATCTATATATTTTTAAGTTTAGTTGAATTAAAAAGTTTATTTTTATTTATTGTGAAAAAGTTAAAAAAAAAAAAAAACTGAACCTGCGATTTTTGAGCCTGCTCATCATTTGAAACTACAACCTCCGCACTCGCGGAGTTCTGGGGCAGAAAAAATTCCGCACTCGCGGAGATACCCTGACAGGTTCAACCTGGTACTGCAATTAATTACGAAGTATTATTAATAATTATTATTATTAAACCCTAATTAGGGTTTGAATTAATTATTAGTATTATTATTTAACCTAGTTTAGTTTTAATTTATATTTTGTGTATTTTAGTTTAAATTAGTTTTATTAATATATAAATTAATACTTTTATAAAATAAAAAAATATAAAAATAATATTTT
Source organism: Rutidosis leptorrhynchoides (assembly GCF_046630445.1). NCBI lineage: Eukaryota > Viridiplantae > Streptophyta > Magnoliopsida > Asterales > Asteraceae > Rutidosis > Rutidosis leptorrhynchoides. The sequence goes on from NC_092335.1 coordinate 58,737,275, forward strand.
TATAAAAATTGTATTTTTTTACAACTTTAAGTTTTATTTTTATTTCGTACCTTTTTAATCGTTTATTCGTAATATTTATATTTTTTGCTCGTAATTAGTTTTAAGACTAGTATTTGCCGTAGTTTATTTTTAGTTTCTTAGGCTTTGTCGTAAAATTCCTTAAGTGCTTTTTCTTTAGACTAAGATTTAGGTGTTTTAGAATTTTGCAACGCTGTTTATAAATTTTAATTCCTTTTTAATTTTCGACGCGCTACTTTCTTATTTTTATTTTTTTCGACCTTTTATTTTTCGACGTTTTTCGACGCACTCTTTTTCTTTCTTATTTCTCGCCGCTCTAGTTTTTAGGACTTAGAATTTTTTTTTCTATTTCTTCTCTAAAATGTCTTTAAATTTCAACGAAAAATTATTTTAAGCGGTTAAATTGATAAATTTTCTGCTTCGTAGTAATAGTTGGATTTGTTAGTGGCTGAGTTGTGAGCTTCCGATTTAAAGGGTTCTGGCTCCCTGCTACATCTTTTGGCTATTCGAAACGTGGGCAAAGGCAGAAAAGTCTATTAATTGGATAACTTATATAATTTTTCTTTCTTTTTAAAACTAATAGGATATTCTGTGAATGCACCGAGCAAAGCATTCACCACCTTTTATACGTTCACCACCTGTAACTCGATCAAGACATCTAGCCAATATTTTCGCCGTTGATTTTTCTTTAGAATCTTCATCAAGTTGACCAAGTACTCCAATTCAAATTTCTGATAATCCATTTTTTGAACCCGACCTCACAATTGAGAATCCGGAGGATATTCGTGGACAATTCAGAGATCCTGAACCATTAATCTTTCCTCCGGAACCACCAATCATTCAAACAGAGATTGTCGAGGAACAAACCATTAAATCAGAATCCTCTAGTGATTCAGATTCAACAATTTCAATCATGGAAAATCTGGAACCATTAAATACGGATGACCGAATGAGGGCTAAACGTACTGGCCAAGGTCACGCAATTACTCAACCAGACATTAATGCGCCAGATTATGAAATCAAAGGACAAATCCTACACATGGTAACTAATCAATGCCAATTTAGTGGTGCGCCAAAGGAAGATCCAAACGAACATCTTCGTACCTTTAATAGGATTTGTACTTTATTCAAAATAAGAGAAGTGGAGGATGAACAGATATATCTCATGTTATTTCCCTGGACTTTAAAGGGAGAAGCCAAAGATTGGTTAGAATCGTTACCTGAAGGGGCGATTGATACATGGGATGTCTTAGTTGAAAATTTTCTTAAACAATTCTTTTCGGCATCTAAAGCCGTGAGACTTCAAGGAGAAATTGTTACGTTCACACAAAAGCCAAATGAAACTCTATATGAGGCGTGGACAAGATTTGGAAAGTTATTGAGAGGATGTCTGATAATGCTAAAAACGAATATATATTTCATAGCATTATTCCTCAAGAAAGACAAGCTTTTAGTTACAATTGTTCTATTTACAAGTGATATTCGTTTAAATAATAAAAGGTGAAGACAAAAGACAGATTCGACGAATTGAAGACGCAAACGACCAAAAAGCTCAAAAGTACAAAAGACAATCAAAAAGGTTCCAATTATTGATAAGAAACGTCTCGAAATTACAAGAGTACAAGATTCAAAACGCAAAGTACAAAATATAAAATTGTACGCAAGGACGTTCGAAAATCCGGAACCGGGACTAGAGTCAACTCTCAACGCTCGACGCAACGGACTAAAAATTACAAGTTAACTATGTATATAAATATAATATAATATATAATTAATTATATTAATTATATATATATTATATATATATTATAAACCGTCGGTAAACAAAGAGCCAAACTCCTCTGAGCTGTAAAAGCAAACTCCGCGACTCGCGGAGTTTGAAGGCCAAAAAGGCCGCGAGTCGCGGAGCCCCCAGTTTTGAAACTCCCTATAAAGCAAACCGAATTCTGATCATTTTCATCCATCTTTTTCTTCTTCTCCTCATACGTAAAATATATATATATATATATATATTTATAATTTATATTTTAATTTTAATTATAATTCTAATAATAAGGATATGTTAGCGAATGTTGTAAGGGTGTAAGTCGAAATTCTGTCCGTGTAACGCTACGCTATTTTTAATTATTGTAAGTTATGTTCAACCTTTTTATATTAATGTCTCGTAGCTAAGTTATTATTATGCTTATTTAAAACGAAGTAATCATGATGTTGGGCTAATTACTAAAATTGGGTAATTGGGCTTTGTACCATAATTGGGGTTTGGACAAAAGAACGACACTTGTGGAAATTAGACTATGAGCTATTAATGGGCTTTATATTTGTTTAACTAAATGATAGTTTGTTAATGTTAATATAAAGATTTACAATTGGGCGTCCCTATAAATTACCATATACTCTCAATCAGACACGATGGGCGGGGTATTTATATGTACGAATAATCGTTCATTTAACCGGACACGGGAATGGATTAATAGCCACTAGAATAATTAAAACAGGGGTGAAATTAGGTACAAAGGACACTTGGTATAATTGATAACAAAATATTAAAACCTTGGGTTATACTCAGTCGACATCCTGGTGTAATTATTAAACAAAGTATTAAAATCTTGTTACAGTTTAAGTCCCCAATTAGTTGGAATATTTAACTTCGGGTATAAGGATAATTTGACGAGGACACTCGCACTTTATATTTATGACTGATGGACTGTTATGGACAAAAACCAGACGGACATATTAAATAATCCAGGACAAAGGACAATTAACCCATGGGCATAAAACTAAAATCAACACGTCAAACATCATGATTACGGAAGTTTAAATAAGCATAATTGTTTTATTTCATATTTAATTTCCTTTATTTTATATTTAATTGCACTTCTAATTATCGCATTTTTATTGTTATTGTATTTAATCGCACTTTTAATTATCGTACTTTTTAATTATCGCAAGTCTATTTTATCGCACTTTTATTATTTTCAATTTCATTTATCGTTATTTACTTCATGCTTTAATTTAAGTCTTGTATTTATTTTACATTTGGTTTTAACTGCGACTAAAGTTTTAAAATCGACAAACCAGTCATTAAACGGTAAAAACCCCCCTTTATAATAATAATATTACTTATATATATATTTATATTTTTATAAAAGTAAACTAATATAGCGTTGAGCTTTGTTTAAAAAAGATTCCATGTGGAACGAACAGGACTTACTAAAAACTACACTACTGTACGATTAGGTACACTGCCTATAAGTGTTGTAGCAAGGTTTAAGTATATCCATTCTATAAATAAATAAATATCTTGTGTAAAATTGTATCGTATTTAATAGTGTTTCGTTGTAAAATTTAATAGTATTATATACCACTCCGCTACCACATCAAGTATTTTTGGCGCCGCTGCCGGGGAAAACTCTTAAACGCCGGAAGCGCAACGCTATATATATAAAAAAAAAAAAAAAGATTTTTAGTTTACTTTTATTAAAATTCGTTTTTGTAAAAAAAAAAAAAACGTTTTAAATATTCGAAAATATAAAAAGAAAAACAAAAATATAAATATTTTTAGGAGTTTGATAAATATTTAAGTTTTATAAGTTTCTTTATTTTAGTAAATAAAAATATAAGTTTTATTTAAATATCTTTTATTTATATAAAAACAGAAAACAGAAAAAAAAAAAAGTTAAAAACGCGTCGAAATTATAAGCTGTCAGTTGAAATTCTGAACCCCGCGACTCGCGGGGTTTGCAGCTTTGAGAACCGCGACTCGCGGAGTTTCTCTGACACCGACAGAAACCCTAAAACTGCATTTATTACGGATTATTATTAATTATAATTATTATTAACCCTAATTATTATTATTATTATTATTATTATAATTAGTTTTATTTTTAGTTTTACTTTTTATTTATTTTATATTTTGTTTAATTTAGTTTAATTAATTTGTAAAATTAGTAGTTTTAATAAATAAATAATATAAAAATAATATTTTTATAAAAATTGTAATTTTTACAACTTTTTGTATATTTTTATATTTTGTCCCTTTTTAATCGCTTTAGCGTAACTTTTGTATTTTTAGCTCATATTTAGTTTTAAACTTAGTTTTTGCCATAGTTATTTTTACTCCTAGATTTTTAGGCTTTTCCGTAGAATTCCTTAAGTGCTTTTTCTTTAGACTAAGATTTAGGTGCTTTAGAATTTTGCGACGCCTTTTTAAGTTTTAGTTTCTTTTTAAGTTATTTCCATTTGGGATTTAGTTTTTCTTGTAAGCTTTAATATTTTTAGACGACTTTTTACCTATGTATCAATTATCATTCCAATTAGTAATCTCAATTTGCGATTATAATTTTAAGTTAGTTGTAGTAATAAGGTTAGGTTAGTCAAGTATTTTTAAGTTTTATAAGTTTCTTTTATTTTTCCGTCACCTTTTATTTTTCAACCATTTTTCTTTTTCGACCTTTTTCGACGAACTCTTTTTCTTTCTTATTTCTCGCTATTCTAGTTTTAGGACATAGATTTTTATTCTACTTCTTATCTAAATTTCTTAAAATTACGAAAATTTATTTTAAGTGGTTAAATTAATAGACATCAAAATTTTCTGGTTCGTAGTAATAGTTGGATTTGTACGTGGACCGGGTTATTGGAGCCAAACAGTCCTCAATTATATTGAGACCAAAGGAATCCTGCCCCTCTGCTGCATCTTTTGGCTATTCGAAACGTGGGCAAAATCAGAAAAGTCTATTAATTGGATAACTTATTATAATTTTTCTTTCCTTTTTAAAACTAATAGGATATTCAGTGAATGCACCGAGCAAGGCGTTCACCACCTTTTGTACGTTCACCACCTGTAACTAGATCAAGACATTTAGCAAATATAACCGCTGTTGATTTTTCTTTAGAATCGTCATCCAGTCGACCAAGTACTTCAGTTCAAATTTCCGATAATCCATTTTTTGAACCCGACCTCACAATTGAGAATCCGGAGAATATTCAGGAACGGTTCGTAGATCCTGAACCACTAAACTTTCCTCCGGAGCCACCAATCATTCAAACAGAGATTGTTGAGGAACGAACCATTAAATCAGAATCATCTAGTGATACCGATTCAACAAATTCAATTATGGAGAATCTGGAACCTTTAAGTATGGAAGACCGAATGAGAGCTAAACGCACTGGCCAAGGTCACGCAATTACTCATCCAGACATTAATGCGCCAGATTATGAAATCAATGGACAAATTCTACACATGGTGACTAATCAATGCCAATTTAGTGGTGCGCCGAAGGAAGATCCAAATGAACATCTACGTACCTTTAATAGGATCTGCACACTATTTAAAATCCGAGAAGTGGAGGATGAACAGATATATCTCATGTTATTTCCCTGGACTTTAAAGGGAGAAGCCAAAGATTGGTTGGAATCGTTACCTGAAGGGACGATTGATACATGGGATGTTTTAGTTGACAAATTTCTTAAACAATTCTTTCCTGCATCAAAAGCCGTAAGACTTCAAGCAGAAATTGTTACGTTCACACAGAAACCGAATGAAACTCTATATGAGGCATGGACAAGATATGGAAAGTTGTTAAGAGGATGTCCGCAACATGGTTTAGACACCTGTCAAATAGTACAAATATTCTACCAAGGATGCGACATCACTACAAGAAAAGACATATATATAGCAGCTGGTAGTTCTATTATGAAGAAAACCGAAACTGATGCTTACAAAATTATTGATAATACTGCTTCCCACTCACATGAGTGGCACCAAGAAAAAGACATCGTTAGATCATCTAAAGCAGCTAGAGCCGATTCTAGCCATGACTTAGATTCCATTTCCACAAAGATAGATGCTGTGGAGAGACGAATGGAAAAGATGACTAAAGATATTCACTCAATACGAATTAGTTGTGAGCAGTGTGGAGGACCACATTTGACAAAAGATTGTCTCAGTATTGAATTAACAATGGAACAAAGAGAGAATATTTCATACATAAACCAAAGGCCTGGAAATAATTATCAGAATAATTATCAACCGCCAAGACCGATTTACAATCAAAACCAGAATTATAACCGAAATATTCCATACAACAACCAACAAGGTCCTAGCAATCAACAAGTATCCAACAATACTTACAATCAGCAAAGACCTAATTTTCAAAACAAACCACCACAACAAACCGATGATAAAAAGCCGAATTTAGAAGATATGATGACGAAGCTAGTTGAAACTCAAACGCAGTTTTTCACATCTCAAAAACAAACCAATGAGCAAAATGCTCAAGCATTTAGAAATCAACAAGCTTCTATTCAAAATCTGGAACAAGAAGTAAGTAACCTAGCAAGATTAATAGGTGAAAGAAAACCGGGAAGTCTACCTAGTGATACAAATGCTAACCCCTGGAATGAAACAGCTAAAGCCATTACCACAAGAAGTGGTACAACACTTAAACCACCGGAAATACCTGTAACTTCTGATGAAGCCATTCCTACTCCACAAGAACCACAACCTGATCAAGATAAGGAAAAAGAACCGGTAGTTGAAAAGGTTAATGAAGATAACACAGTTAAGGCTAAACCTTATGTTAAACCATATCAACCACCACTTCCTTATCCGAGTAAAATGAAGAAAGAAAAACTTGAAGCCGAGCAGTCCAAATTCTTGGATATGTTTAAACAGATAAATGTAAATCTTCCTTTCATTGATGTGATTTCAGGAATGCCTAGATATGCTAAATTCTTGAAAGATCTAATTTCAAATAGAAAGAAAATGGAAGAACTCTCGGCTGTTACTATGAATGCTAATTGTTCAGCAGTGCTGTTGAATAAGATACCAGAAAAACTATCTGATCCAGGAAGTTTCACAATTCCATGTTTTCTGGGTAATCTTAGTTCAATAGAAGCATTGGCAGACTTAGGTGCTAGTATAAATCTAATGCCGTATTCACTATACACTAAACTAGACCTTGGAGAATTGAAACCAACCAGAATAAGCATACAACTAGCCGATAGATCAATAAAATATCCTAGAGGGATAATGGAGAACATGCTAGTTAAAGTTGGTACTTTAGTATTTCCAGTAGATTTTGTTGTTTTGGACATGGAAGAAGATTCTCAAGTTCCTCTCATATTAGGAAGACCATTCTTAAACACGGCTAAAGCAATGATAGACGTGTTCGGTAAGAAACTGACCCTAAGTATAGAGGATGAGAGTGTTACCTTTTCAGTTGATAGAGCAATGCAACAACCACAATCTGCAGATGATACATGTTATTATATTCAAACTATAGATGCACATGCAGAATTATTAGAAGAATTTCCAGAATTACAAGGAACAGGAGAATGCTCTTTAGGAGAAGGTAATGAACCAATTGATGAAGCTGAAATGTTAGCTACACTTATAGCTAATGGATATGAACCAACAACAGAAGAAATTCAAATGCTAAAAGAAGAAGACAGATATCGATACAAATCATCGATAGAAGAACCTCCGAAATTAGAGTTAAAGCCACTTCCAAACCATTTGGAATACGCTTATTTACATGGTGAATCTGAATTACCTGTAATAATATCGTCTTCTCTTACTGAAAATGAGAAATCACAACTCATTTCTGTGTTGAAAGCTCATAAACCAGCCATTGCATGGAAGATTCATGATATTAAAGGAATAAGTCCTTCGTATTGCACACATAAAATCCTTATGGAAGAAGGTCATAAAACGTATGTGCAACGCCAACGAAGACTAAATCCTAATATGCAAGATGTAGTTAAGAAAGAGATTATTAAACTGCTAGATGCAGGTTTAATTTATCCAATCTCTGATAGTCCATGGGTAAGCCCAGTTCAATGCGTGCCTAAGAAGGGTGGCATGACTGTCATTACAAATGAGAAAAATGAGCTTATTCCTACTAGGACTGTAACAGGATGGCGTGTGTGTATTGATTATAGAAAATTAAATGACGCCACCAGAAAAGATCACTTTCCCTTACCTTTCATTGATCAAATGTTGGAAAGACTAGCCGGAAATAGTTACTATTGTTTTCTAGATGGATTTTCCGGATATTTTCAAATTCCAATAGCACCCGAGGACCAAGAGAAAACCACATTCACGTGCCCTTATGGTACTTTTGCTTACAAACGCATGCCATTTGGACTTTGTAACGCCCCTGCAACCTTTCAAAGGTGTATGATGGCGATTTTTCACGACATGATAGAAGAATGCATGGAAGTATTCATGGATGACTTTTTAGTCTTCGGTGATACATTTAAATCATGTCTAGTTAATCTGGAACGAATGCTAATTAGATGTGAACAATCAAATCTAGTTCTTAATTGGGAGAAATGCCATTTCATGGTTAAAGAAGGCATCGTTCTTGGTCATAAAATTTCAAAAGAAGGAATTGAAGTGGATAGAGCTAAAGTAGATGTAATTGCTAAACTTCCACATCCCACCAATATTAGAGGAGTTAGGAGTTTTCTAGGGCATGCCGGTTTTTACCGACGTTTCATAAAAGATTTTTCTAAAATTGCCACTCCTATGAATAAACTCCTAGAAAAGGATGCTCCATTCATCTTTTCAGATGAGTGTATCAAATCTTTTAATATTCTTAAAGAGAAACTCACTAATGCACCAATCATGATAACACCAAATTGGAATCTACCATTTGAACTAATGTGCGATGCAAGTGATTTTGCAATGGGAGCCGTTTTAGGACAAAGGATTGAAAAACGATTTCAACCTATATATTATGCTAGTAAGACGTTACAAGGAGCACAAACGAACTATACAACTACTGAAAAAGAACTCCTTGCTATTGTCTTTGCTTTTGACAAATTTCGATCATATCTCGTTCTAGCAAAAACGGTGGTCTATACCGACCATTCTGCTCTTAGATACCTATTTTCAAAACAAGATGCTAAACCAAGATTAATCCGTTGGATCTTACTCTTACAAGAGTTTGATATTGAAATCCAAGATAAAAAAGGAGCAGAAAATCTCGCCGCTGATCATCTTTCTCGTCTTGAAAATCCCGAATTAGAAGTTCTAAATGAATCAGCCATACAAGATAACTTTCCTGATGAATATCTATTGAAGATAGATTATAAAGAAATCCCATGGTTTGCAGACTATGCAAACTACTTGGTTTGTGGATTCCTTGAAAAAGGATTATCGTACCAAAGACGAAAGAAATTCTTCAGTGATATAAAACACTATTTCTGGGAAGATCCACATCTGTTTAAAAGTTGTCCCGATGGAATAATACGCCGATGTGTATTTGGAGATGAAGCTAGTAAAATATTAAACCATTGTCACACAGGACCAACAGGAGGGCATTATGGGCCTCAACTAACAGCAAGAAAAGTTTATGATGCTGGATTCTATTGGACTACAATTTACAAAGACGCACACCTTCTTTGCAAATCCTGTGATGCATGTCAAAGGGCCGGAAAAATAAGTCAACGTGATGAAATGCCACAAAATGTCATCCAAGTATGTGAAGTATTTGACATTTGGGGTATTGACTTTATGGGTCCATTTCCAAAATCTCATAATAATCTATATATACTCGTAGCCATTGATTATGTATCTAAATGGGCGGAAGCACAAGCTCTCCCAACTAACGATGCACGAGTTGTAGTCAACTTTTTAAAACGTCTTTTTTCAAGGTTTGGAACACCGAAAGCTTTAATAAGTGATCGGGGTACTCATTTCTGTAATAATCAACTTGAGAAAGTTCTTAAAAGATATGGAGTAACTCATAAAATCTCCACCGCATATCATCCACAAACAAGTGGACAAGTTGAAAATACCAACCGAGCCTTAAAACGTATTCTAGAGAAAACCGTAGGATCAAATCCGAAGGAATGGTCCATTAAATTGGAGGATGCACTCTGGGCTTTTAGAACAGCCTACAAAACTCCAATTGGAACCACACCTTTTAGACTTGTTTATGGAAAAGCATGTCATCTTCCAGTAGAAATTGAACACAAAGCATTTTGGGCTTTGAAGACATGTAATCTTGATTTACATGAAGCTGGACGTCTACGATTAAGTCAACTAAACGAATTAGAAGAATTAAGACATGAAGCATACGAAAATTCGTTAATCTATAAAGAAAGAACGAAGAAATGGCATGATAAAAGAATCAGAAGTTCAAAAGAATTTAAAGAAGGAGACAGAGTTCTTCTTTTCAATTCACGATTCAAGCTATTTCCTGGAAAATTGAAATCAAGATGGTCTGGACCATTCATAGTCAAAAGAGTTTTCCCATACGGAACGATAGAATTGATAAATTCAAATGGAATTGAATTTAAAGTTAATGGTCACAGAGTTAAACATTACATACATGGTCCGATGGAAGTCGACAACGAAGTTAATCACAATTTCGACACCACAGCTAACAAAGTATGGGGAGAATCAAGTCTTTAAAGGATAATATGTATTTCTATTAGAGTTAGATTGTCTGTTTTCGTGTAGTTCTCGAAAATGGAACCCGAATGGTCTTTCCCTAGCAGACCCTAAAGAACTAGTCTTCTCCCCCCATTCTGAATTTTTATTTTTTTTAGGTTTTTACGAAATGAAGACTGCCTGTGAACTAAACCATGGTCTAATGCTACACGCTTTGATCACTAAACGTAATAATGACATACTACCGAGTGAATTAGTATCAGTAATTAGAGAAAGAATGGACGGAGTTAGAAAAGAATCCAGATGCGAAGATAATAAGTTACAATTTGGTAAAGGAAAATCAAATCCGCAGCGAAAAGAAGAGCACGACACCTAGAACGATGTCACAAATGCGGAAAATGGTCACATGGAGGTAAATGTTCAAATAATCAAACCTATTCAAATACCGAATTTGTTATTTTATGCAGAGACGGACCGTTCATATGTTTAGAAGAAAAGACACTGAATGCTCGAGGTTACGCCTATGTAGCCATGGAAAACCAATTAAACCGACTATCTTATGAATGGGATAGATCATATAACTAAGAAATGTATTTCACAGGTATGTCTGTACAGTTTTTATTTTTATTTTTAACCTTTTGATAATAAACGCTAATTTGTTCGCTAAAAAGTATTAAATTGGTATTGAATAAAATTAGGTTTGGCGACCGAAATTATTGATATCATTCAAAAATTTATTACATCACTGCGAAATTTAACGTTTATTCTTAAGGTATAAATATCTTTAATCAATCAACCCAAAATATTTCAAAAATTCGTCATGAGTTAAATTAGGTTTTGGAACCGAAATTACTTTACCGAAAAGAGGGGCGCATATTTTTGATAATATTTGATTGATTAAAGTGGGATAAAAAGACAAAAAGATTTTTAATTTTATTTTTACCATGTTTTTAAAATTAATATTTAAATCTTAAATTAATATTGTAAACTTGTTAAAAACAATATATTTAAAATTGTAAATATTTGAAAAATTAATATAAGCTTGGTGTGAATTTATAATATGAATTTTTAAATTAAGTTTGGTGTGAATTTTTAAAATATGAATTTTTAATTTTATGCATTTCAAAATTTAAGTTTGGTGTAAATTTTTAATATTAATTTTGAATTTTATATTTAAGTTGTGTGAATTTAAAAACAAAAATTTACTTTATCTCATTAAGTTAAAAATATGATTTTTAAAATTCGTCGTAAGTTGAAGACTAGGTCTTTGAACCGAAATTGCTTTACCCAAGGGAGGGACGAGAACTTTTATTATCATTATTTTTAATCTTATTGATTTAAAGTATGCCAAAAACATTAAAAAAACCCAAAAATCTTAGCTTTTAATACAATCGCTACAAAAAGACAAATTTTAAAATTTTGTCGAAGGACGGACTAGGACATCGATCCGAAACGACCTCGTCCTAAATAACAAGGGAAACAAAATTTTAAAATTAAGTACTTAATTGTTTTATAAGTTAATGATTATATAAAAAAAAAAAAAAAAAAAAAAACTCCGCGAGTCGCGGAGTTTGAAGGCTTAATTGCCGCGACTCGCGGAGGGACCAATTTACAGAAAAAAAATAAAACGTAAAAAAAACAGATCAGTGCACCACACAACTCAAACAACAGCAAAATACTGCGAAATAACCCACGAAAAACCCAATAAAAAACCCCCCAAAATCACAATTTTTAACCGTTAATCACCAAATCTTTTACTAAAATCATGTTGAGAAGGATGCTATCTAGGAATTACTCAAGAAAAACGGTAAATTTCTACACCTAAACACCATTTAATCCGAAATTAGTGTTCTGGAGCCATTTTTTTCCCCAATTTGATTTTGATGCTTTTTAGTGTAATTATGCTTAAATTGTTAATGTATTATGTTTGTATAACCTAGATTGATGCTGTTTAACATGATTACAAGCCTTAAACTTCAAATTTTGAGTAATCTAGGGTTTGTTTTCTTGAGCAAATTTGGGGCTTTTTGATATAAACAGGTTATGGCCGATTTTTGTCATGAATTGTTGCTAAATTGAGTAGTGTAACATGTCTAGGTAGTTAAATGATCCAAACTTTGAGCCTAAACATGATTTTGAGAATTAAAGTAGACTTTTTCAAGTCTAAAAATTCATGAACTTGATTTTTGAAAGATAATGCCATTTGAGACTTGTTTAATTGCTAGTAATGATTATTTTGACATGTTATTTGAGTTGAATGCTTATGAACTTGGCGAACATTTTCGTATATGCTTATTTGAAAAAGTGTAGATTTGATGAAAATATGAAAATAAGCTTAAGTTTGATATAAATTGATCATGTCATTGTAATTATTTTGATTGATGATTTTGCTGACACTAATGCATATTTGGATGCACAAAAATTGTGTTTGATGTGTTTTGCAGACTGAAAGGGGTGAATCTTCATCCCAAGCCCGCAATGCTCCTGCTGAGAATGTGGAACAACAGGAGGTGGATAACTACTACAAGCAGGATATACCTCATCCAGTCATGACCTTTTCTGATATGCACTTGGAAGAGTTGCACCCGAACCTGAGATTTGACAGACTTTGGATAGATTATCCAAAATACCAAAGGGGTTTGCATACTCTTCATTCTAAGGTTGTTGAGGTACCGAGGGTCATAGAATGGGGACCCTTAGAAGCTGTAGAATTGGCCGGGCCAATTAGGGAATTACTTGTACAGAGGTATGGTAATTCTACTTTTAATGACTGGGTACGTTTATTCACCATGCGTAGACCTGTATATAAAGTATGGTGTGAAGAATTGTTATGTAGTATAGAGTTGAATGATCGGGTAACTAGTTTAACCGATCGTTCTTTTATTAGATTTTTGTTAGGCAGTTCGATGCGCCACATGTCTTTACTGGACATGGCTCAGGCTTTACGTATATATACGCCTGAGGAGTTAGCATCTGCCGATTGTAGAGGGTTGATACTAAACGGTAGAAAGATAGATGAAAATTTTGATACACACGGTGTGTGGAGTCAAATGACAAGCCATCACCGTTTCAAAGGGGGAAATTACTCTTATTTGGATATAGATAGAGCCGAATTAAGAGTGATTCATAGGTTTTTAGCCAATTCGATTACACAAAGGGGTAAGAACAAGGAAAAAGTAAATGAACAGGATTTGTTTTACCATATGTGTATTCGAGACCCACAAAGCGCTGTAAGTATACCATATTGTGTGGGTTATTATTTATCAGCTATGGTTCGGGGGATGCGACCGCATAGCATAATAGGAGGTGGTATTATTACTTTGATTGGTGAATATCTCGGTGTGGATATAAGTCGGGGGGGATTATTAGTAGAAGAACCGGAACCCCGCGATACTATAGGTTTAAATGTATACCATGGTGCGAAAGTTTTGAAGAGGCGAAATAACGCCGCAGTACAATACCATGGTAGACATCCACAGGTGGAGAGAAACCAACAGCAAGGTAATGTAGGAGGGGGGAATGAGATGCAAGAAATGCAAAGGTTTATAGCTTCTCAGGAATACGAAAATGCTAGACAGAGAGCATTTGAAGATTGGCAAGTTCATCAGAACCAAATCATAGCTCATTGCCAACATATAGGTAGAAACTATATTCCTACACCGAAACCCATCTTCCCTCCTTGGTCTATAGAGATGCAGCCACCATATCCTACGTATAACCCTGCCGAAGCATTCTATAGCACCTATGGTTATGCCTGGAACCCCTATTGGTACCAGTATCATCCCTAGTATACTTAGTTTTATTTTTTTGTAATTTGTAATTATTAATACGTTTAATGCTTTTGTTAATATTGTAATCATCTTTATAATTATCTAACTTTTATTCTTAGATTTTAATAATTTTTGAATGTGGGGTAATATACCAAACTTCAAAAATATGTATATATGTTTGCAGTTTATCTTATGTACACAACAGGGTAAAACAACGCATTTTCAAAGACTGGCATTAAGTTCAGCAAAAGCAACCAATTTTGACGACAAGATGCAAAATATATGTGAAATAACAACAAGACGGAATGAACAAATGATGTGCACCATTTATCATTCAGCAAACAAACGCCAATATATTTGGAAACTTTGGTAAAATTTAATCATTTTCACACAAATCACCCTCAATAATTTAAATTGTTACTGATTTCTTGCAAATGAGGGCATTGCAAGATCTTAAGTGTGGGAAGGGGTTAAATTCTTTCGGATTTTAAAATTTTTTTTTACTTTAAAAACTTGGTTACCATTAAAAATACTAGTAAAGCAGTAGTTGTATTAGAATCTAGTGCTCTCTGATAATAAAGAACAGCCCTAGTCTTATATACTGACTACCCAATTCTAGTAAAATTTTTCAAAATTTTCAATTAAATGAACTCAAAATCATGTTTATACATATTTATGAACGATAAAACTAGGTTTTAACACCGAAATTATTGTTACCTCGGAAAGAACATAAATTGAGAAACAAACCAAAATGTTAAAATTCATTTAAAATGGAATAGAGGACGATAAAAAGGAAAATAAAAGCCAAGTGTGGGAAAATTTACCAAGTTATCTTAAACATATGTCACATATATCTGTAACAAATAACTGAAAATACTTTTGCTTTGGACTAAACTAAACTGTTTTACCCGATGAAAGAAAAGAAAAGATGGATCTACACGATGAATCAATTCCATCATTAAAAGGAAGTAAAGTCTTCCGAAAAAGACACGCGCTTCTTGATTTAGGTCATAAAGTTGTCGTCCAGACCAGCTGTAGGTTGACGAAAAATCTAGAAAAGTCATCACTAAAATCAGCAGGAAATCCACGGACCTCAGCATTAAACAGGGTCGCCAAGTGGTCAGATTTATCCTAACCATGAGAAGGATTTATCTCGTACAATGGGGGGGCACCATGCAAATTAGCTGGATAAGACTAATGAATCAGATCCCCAGAAAGGATAATCTCCTTAAAGATTAAAAATCAGCTTTTAAGACTGATATTACTCAATCCTAGAGATTGACCTTAAAGATTGAGAATTCAAACTCATGGAATTCAATGATATCTAAACTTGAGCTTGAACGAGAAAATATTTTGATCAAAATTACAAACCGATTTGTTTTCTGAAAACCCTATTTTCAATGCGTTCATTACCATTAAACGTAAAATCCTAGGAATTCACCTAGAATTCATTAGGTCACCTGAACTAAATCAGGTGTCAACCGTAAGAATGGTGGTTGCATAGCATGGTCAAAGACAGGACCTTGTGCCAGATTGAAAAATTATAAGGGTGAGCTTTACTATTGCTCCTACCAAGGATAGTAATTGCGTCCGACACGTTATAGACCATAATTAAAAGCATGTCAGGGGACATTGCCTTAACAGTTGCTTGTTCAACGCTTTCCTTTACAACCGGACGGTAGTTTACCGAAAGGTAATATACGGGACAAGTAAACTGGACGTGTTGCTTTCCAAATACAAGGTTAGCAAGTGGGTGACACAAAACCATAAGTTTTGAGCTAAAATTTTCAAATCTGAAACCCACCAAACCCACAAAAATATTTTGCAAACACCGGTAAAGGGTTATTCTGGAAAACTTATCTAGGGTAAAAACTAGATTTAATTTTCAAAAGATCAAATGTTTTCATAAAGATCCAATTTCCTTAATGGATCTAAATTTTTATAGTCATGTGGGACTGTAAACCATATCGTTACTACCATTGTTTATACCGCCGTATAGAAATCACTGATGTACAAAGTGTGAAGAATAAAGAAGTGATTCTAGTATTTCAAGACGATATTGCTTGAGGACAAGCAACGCTCAAGTGTGGGAATATTTGATAATGCTAAAAACGAACATATATTTCATAGCATTATTCCTCAAGAAAGACAAGCTTTTAGTTACAATTGTTCTATTTACAAGTGATATTCGTTTAAATAATAAAAGGTGAAGACAAAAGACAGATTCGATGAATTGAAGACGCAAACGACCAAAAAGCTCAAATGTACAAAAGACAATCAAAGAGGTTCCAATTATTGATAAGAAACGTCTCGAAATTACAAGAGTACAAGATTCAAAACGCAAAGTACAAAATATAAAATTGTACGCAAGGACGTTCGAAAATCCGGAACCGGGACTAGAGTCAACTCTCAACGCTCGACGCAACGGACTAAAAATTACAAGTTAACTATGTATATAAATATAATATAATATATAATTAATTATATTAATTATATATATATATATTATATATATATTATAAACTGTCGGTAAACAAAGAGCCAAACTCCTCTGAGCTGTAAAAGCAAACTCCGCGACTCGCGGAGTTTGAAGGCCAAAAAGGCCGCGAGTCGCGGAGCCCCCAGTTTTGAAACTCCCTATAAAGCAAACTGAATTCTGATCATTTTCATCCATCCTTTTCTTCTTCTCCTCATACGTAAAATATATATATATATATTTATAATTAATATTTTAATTTTAATTATAATTCTAATAATAAGGATATGTTAGCGAATGTTGTAAGGGTGTAAGTCGAAATTCTGTCCGTGTAACGCTACGCTATTTTTAATCATTGTAAGTTATGTTCAACCTTTTTATATTAATGTCTCGTAGCTAAGTTATTATTATGCTTATTTAAAACGAAGTAATCATGATGTTGGGCTAATTACTAAAATTGGGTAATTGGGCTTTGTACCATAGTTGGGGTTTGGACAAAAGAACGACACTTGTGGAAATTAGACTATGAGCTATTAATGGGCTTTATATTTGTTTAACTAAATGATAGTTTGTTAATGTTAATATAAAGATTTACAATTGGGCGTCCCTATAAATTACCATATACACTCAATCGGACACGATGGGCGGGGTATTTATATGTACGAATAATCGTTCATTTAACCGGACACGGGAATGGATTAATAGCCACTAGAATAATTAAAACAGGGGTGAAATTAGGTACAAAGGACACTTGGTATAATTGATAACAAAATATTAAAACCTTGGGTTACACTCAGTCGACATCCTGGTGTAATTATTAAACAAAGTATTAAAATCTTGTTACAGTTTAAGTCCCCAATTAGTTGGAATATTTAACTTCGGGTATAAGGATAATTTGACGAGGACACTCGCACTTTATATTTATGACTGATGGACTGTTATGAACAAAAAACATACGGACATATTAAATAATCCAGGACAAAGGACAATTAACCCATGGGCATAAAACTAAAATCAACACGTCAAACATCATGATTACGGAAGTTTAAATAAGCATAATTGTTTTATTTCATATTTAATTTCCTTTATTTTATATTTAATTGCACTTCTAATTATCGCATTTTTATTGTTATTGTATTTAATCGCACTTTTAATTATCGTACTTTTTAATTATCGCAAGTTTATTTTATCGCACTTTTATTATTTTCAATTTCATTTATCGTTATTTACTTCATGCTTTAATTTAAGTCTTGTATTTATTTTACATTTGGTTTTAACTGCGACTAAAGTTTTAAAATCGACAAACCGGTCATTAAACGGTAAAAACCCCCCTTTATAATAATAATATTACTTATATATATATTTGTATTTTTATAAAAGTAAACTAATATAGCGTTGAGCTTTGTTTAAAAAAGATTCCCTGTGGAACGAACCGGACTTACTAAAAACTACACTACTGTACGATTAGTTACACTGCCTATAAGTGTTGTAGCAAGGTTTAAGTATATCCATTCTATAAATAAATAAATATCTTGTGTAAAATTGTATCGTATTTAATAGTGTTTCGTTGTAAAATTTAATAGTATTATATACCACTCCGCTACCACATCAATGTCCGCAACATGGTTTAGACACTTATCAAATAGTACAAATATTCTACCAAGGATGCGACATCACTACAAGAAAAGACATCGATATAGCAGCTGGTGGTTCCATTATGAAGAAAACCGCAACTGAAGCTTACAAAATTATTGATAACACTGCTTCCCACTCACATGAGTGGCATCAAGAAAAAGATATCGTTCGATCATCTAAAGCAGCTAGAGCTGATTCTAGCCATGACTTTGATTCCATTTCCGCAAAAATAGATGCTGTCGAGAGACGAATGGAAAAGATGACTAAAGATATTTACTCAATACGAATTAGTTGTGAGCAGTGTGGAGGATCACATTTGATAAAAGATTGTCTCAGTATTGAACAAACAATGGAACAAAGAGAAAATGTTTCATACATGAACCAAAGGCCTAGAAATAATTATCAGAATAATTATCAACCGCCAAGACCAATCTACAATCAAAATCAGAATTATAATCGAAATGTTCCATACAATAACCAACAAGGTCCTAGCAATCAACAAGTATCCAACAATACTTACAATCAGCAAAGACCTATTTTTCAAAACAAACCACCACAAACCGATGATAAAAAGCCAAATTTAGAAGATATGATGTCGAAACTAGTTGAATCTCAAATGCAATTTTTTACATCTCAGAAACAAACCAATGAAAAAAATCCTCAAGCATTTAGAAATCAACAAGCTTCTATTCAAAATTTGGAACAAGTAGTAAGCAACCTAGCAAGGTTGATAGGTGAAAGAAAACCGGGAAGTTTACCTAGTGATACAAATGCTAACCCCCGGAATGAAACGGCTAAAGCCATTACCACAAGAAGTGGTATTACACTTAAACCACCTGAAATACCTATAATTTCTGATGACGCTATTCCTATTCCACAAGAACCACAACCTGAACAACATAAGGAAACAGAATCGGTAGTTGAAAAGGTTAATGAAGATAACACAGTTAAGGCTAAACCTTATGTTAAACCATACCAACCACCGCTTTCTTACCCAAGTAAAATGAGAAAAGAAAGACTTGAAGCCGATCAATCTAAATTCTTGGATATGTTTAAACAAATAAATGTAACTTTTCCTTTCATTGATGTGATTTCAGGAATGCCTAGATATGCTAAATTCTTGAAAGATCTAATCACAAATAGAAAGAAAATGGAAGAACTCTCGGCTGTTACTATGAATGCTAATTGTTCTGCAGTGCTGTTGAATAAGATACCAGAAAAATTATCAGATCCAGGAAGTTTCACGATTCCATGTTTTCTGGGTAGTCTTAGTTCAATAGAAGCATTAGCAGATTTAGGTGCTAGTATAAATTTAATGCCATATTCATTATACACTAAACTAGACCTTGGAGAATTGAAACCAACAAGAATAAGTATACAACTAGCCGATTGATCAGTAAAATATCCTAGAGGGATAATGGAGAACATGCTAGTTAAAGTTGGTACTTTAGTATTTCCAGTAGATTTTTTTATTCTAGACATGGAAGAAGATTCTCGAGTTCCTCTCATATTAGGAAGACCATTCTTAAACACGGCTAAAGAAATAATAGACGTGTTCGGTAAGAAATTGACCCTAAGTATAGAGGACGAGAGTGTTACCTTTTCAGTTGATAGAGCAATGCAACAACCGCAATCTGTAGATGATACATATTATTATATTCAAACTATAGATTCACATGCAGAATTGTTAGAAGAATTTCCAGAATTGCAAGGAACCGGAGAATGTTCTTTAGGAGAAGGAACTGAACCAATTGATGAAACTGAAATGTTAGCCGCACTTATGGCTAATGGATATGAACCAACAACAGAAGAAATTCAAATGCTAAAAGAAGAAGACATATATCGATACAAATCATCGATAGAAGAACCACCGACATTAGAGTTAAAGCCATTTCCAAACCATTTGGAATACGCTTATTTACATGGTGAATCTGAATTACCTGTAATAATATCGTCTTCTCTTACAGAAAATGAAAAATCTCAACTCATTTCTGTGCTAAAAGCTCATAAACCAGCTATTGATGGAAGATTCATGACATTAAAGGCATAAGTCCTTCGTATTGCACACATAAAATCCTTATGGAAGAAGGTCATAAAACGTATGTGCAATGCCAATGAAGACTAAATCCTAATATGCAAGATGTTGTTAAGAAAGAAATTATTAAATTACTTGATGCAGGTTTATTTTATCCAATCTCTGATAGTCCATGGGTAAGTCCAGTTCAATGCGTACCTAAGAAGGGTGACATGACTGTCATCACAAATGAGAAAAATGAGCTTATTCCTACCAGGACTGTAACAGGATGGCGTTTTTGTATAGATTATAGAAAATTAAATGACGCCACCAGAAAAGGTCACTTTCCCTTACCTTTCATTGATCAAATGTTGGAAAGATTAGCTGGAAATAGTTACTATTGTTTTCTTGATGGTTTTTCCGGATACTTTCAAATTCCAATAGCACCCGAGGACCAAGAGAAAACCACATTCATGTGCCCTTATGGTACTTTTGCTTACAAACGCATGCCATTTGGACTTTGCAACGCCCCTGCAACCTTTCAAAGGTGCATGATGGCAATTTTTCACGACATGATAGAAGAATGCATGGAAGTTTTCATGGATGACTTTTCAGTCTTCGGTGATACTTTTGAAACATGTCTAATTAATCTTGAACGAATGCTAATTAGATGCGAACAATCAAATCTAGTACTTAATTGGGAGAAATGCCATTTCATGGTTAAAGAAGGCATCGTTCTTGGTCATAAAATTTCAAAGGAAGGAATTGAAGTGGATAGAGCTAAAGTAGATGTAATTGTTAAACTTCCACATCCCACCAATGTTAGAGGAGTTAGGAGTTTTCTAGGGCATGCCGATTTTTACCGACGTTTCATAAAAGATTTTTCTAAAATTGCCACTCCTATGAATAAACTCCTAGAAAAGGATGCTCCATTCATCTTTTCAGATGAATGCATCAAATCTTTTAATATTCTTAAAGAAAAACTCACTAATGCGCCGATCATGATAACTCCAAATCGGAATCTACCGTTTGAACTTATGTGCGATGCAAGTGATTTTGCAATGGGAGCCGTTTTAGGACAAAGGATTGAAAAACGATTTTAACCTATATATTATGCTAGTAAGACGTTACAAGGAGCACAAACAAATTACACAACTACTGAAAAAGAACTCCTTGCTATTGTCTTTGCTTTTGACAAATTTCGTTCATATCTCGTTCTAGCTAAAACGATGGTCTATACCGACCATTCTGCTCTTAGATACCTATTTTCGAAACAAGATGCCAAACTAAGATTAATCTTTTGGATCTTACTCTTACAAGAGTTCGATATTGAAATCCGAGACAAAAAGGGAGCAGAAAATCTCGCCGCTGATCATCTTTCTCGTCTTGAAAATCCTGAATTAGAAGTTCTAAATGAATCAGCCATTCAAGATAACTTTTCTGATGAATATCTATTGAAGATAGACTATAGTGAAATTTCATGGTTTGCAGACTATGCAAACTACTTAGTATGTGGATTCCTTGAAAAAGGGTTGTCGTACCAAAAACGAAAGAAATTCTTTAGTGATATAAAACACTATTTCTGGGAAGATCCACATTTGTTTAAAAGTTGTCCCCATGGAATAATACGTCGATGTGTATTCGGGGATGAAGCTAGTCAAATCTTAAACCATTGTCACACAGGACCAACAGGAGGGCATTATGGGCCTCAACTCACAGCAAAAAAAGTTTACGATGCTGGATTCTATTGGCCTACAATTTTCAAAGACGCACACCTTCTTTGCAAATCCTGTGATGCTTGTCAAAGGGCCGGAAAAATAAGTCAACGTGATGAAATGCTACAAAATGTCATTCAAGTATGTGAAGTATTTGATGTTTGGGGTATTGACTTTATGGGTCCATTTCCAAAATCTCATAATAATCTCTACATTCTCGTTGCCATTGATTATGTATCTAAATGGGCGGAATCACAAGCTCGCCCAACTAACGATGCACGAGTTGTATTCAACTTTTTAAAACGTCTTTTTGCAAGGTTTGGAACACCGAAAGCTTTAATAAGTGATCGGGGTACTCATTTCTGTAATAATCAACTTGAGAAAGTTCTTAAAAAATATGGAGTAACTCATAAAATCTCAACCGCTTATCATCCACAAACAAGTGGACAAGTTGAAAATACCAACCGAGCTTTAAAACGTATTCTAGAGAAAACCGTATGATCAAATCCGAAGGAATGGTCCATGAAATTGGAGGATGCACTCTGGGCTTTTAGAACAGCCTATAAAACTCTAATTGGAAACACACCTTTTAAACTCGTTTACGGAAAAGCATGTCATCTTCCCGTAGAAATTGAGCACAAAGCATTTTGGGCTTTGAAGACATGTAATCTTGATTTACATGAAGCCGGACGTCTACAATTAAGTCAACTAAATGAATTAGAAGAATTAAGACTTGAGGCATATGAAAATTCCTTAATCTATATAACAACCCTCACATTTTCATACTTGAATTGACTAATTTGCCTATAGTGTTGTTATCCATACGTAATATATAATTAAATTCGACGTTGATCAAATATTTATTTTTAATCGACACTTTCTGTTAACTAAAGTTTACACTAATTATATAAAATAACTTTAGTTAATATTAATGCGTATTATATTTAAAACTATATGTAACATAATTATTAATTAAATGATAAGTTATTTTAATCATTATATATATTTTTAGCTTATAAAAAAAAGAAATAAGATTTTTTTTTATAAATTAAATAATGAGCCCATGAATTTTGACTAAATATTTTCAAAAACAAAAACTTATTAAAAACATTTTTAACATGTTTTTATTATTTTGTCAAAATTGGCACCTTTATTTTATTATTTTTTTTTCTTTTCACCAACCATTTTTTACCTATAAATACATGGCTCCTCATTCATTTTTTCTTGCCAAACACAAAAACTTAAGTTATTCTCTCAAAACCTTGAAGAAAATTTGAGGTACTTTCTATTTTTATTAAATTTTTTCAATATTGTCATTTATATTTATATTTATTGTATATTCTTTGTAAAATTCGAAATTAATTATGTTTATATGTTATAATTAGTATTATAAGTGTTATGATGCATAAAAATAATTTTGATAATTTATGGAATATTATTTATAATTAAATACGAATTATGTAGTGTTTAAACATAAAAACAATGTAAAATTTGTAATAAATACTTTTAACCAAAAATAAAATATATATAATTTTTTTCTGAGTTTTTAAAACTTATATAGATCTGAAAAAATTATAAAAATAATTACTTGGGTCGAATTGGTATTTATTATATAATTAAACTCTATTATTATGTAATTCGAAGGTAAATTAAGAATAAATATAAAATAATAAAAAATATTTTTTTAAATATTTTTCTACAGGTTATTAGACTGATAGAAACTTATAAAAATTATAAAAATAATTATTTGGGTCTATTTAGTAATTATGTAGAATTAAAATTATTTTGTGAATACATTAAGGGTAAAAACAAAAATAAATACAAAAATATAATAAAAACGTTTTCTTAAATTTTTCTAATAATCTATATGATTAACTAAGACTATAAAAATTATTTATTTAATTTTTAGATATTTAATTTATTATTTAGACATTTTTGAATAATGTTCGATTAATAAAACACTATTATTTTTGAAGTAATTTAGGTATTTATTTAAAGGTAATTATATTTAATATATATAAGACATACTAAGGTATAATAACTAAATATTAAATAATACTTAGGTTATATTATCACATATATAATTATTAAGTACATTAATAATTCGTTGTGTGTATACACCTAAAGTGAAGGTTAATCAAAGATAATGTATAATTCATGTGAACTTCATCGCTACTCAAGGTCGTAAGTGAATGATGTCTAGGTTGCCATTTATGGGTAAGCTTATGGATCTCGAATGGCATAACTTAGATTCTGGTCAAGAGTCCTGGGCCCCCGGTTACATCTGGTCATTCCTGACTTATTTTATAGCAACGAAGTTTGAGTAAAGTTGTACAACGTCTTGCTAAAGATTAACCCGAACTTTCTAAAATTGGAAAATTACTATAAGTGGAAACTTTCCATAAATAGTAACCTTCCGAGAATGGAAATTCTTTAGTGAACCATTACTATCAATATAGTACTATATACTATTGTCTGTTAGGCAATGTCTGATCATACGTTCTATCTCTAGGTTGAGATCTCGGTCACGTCCTTCCGTTCAATTCTTTCGTGGAATACTCTTTTGTGCTACTAAGGTGAACTTCATAGCCCCACTTTTTACTGTTTCATAACTGTTTTATAACTTTTGGGGTGAGACACATGCTTGCTTTATAACTGTTTTACGCTTAGACATAAGTACTAAATTGTTAACTATGCTGTCATGCTTTGATTCATGCTAAATCCCTACCGTAATATCGTCAATTGCTACGTTTAAATGCAAACTTAATTATTGTGAGTAGGCCTATTGAGAGTAACGTCTCTAACCATTCGACCGTTGGTCTTTGGTTACATAATAATGATTCCACGACACTGACAGTACAAGGTGTCATAGGGTAAATTGTTTAGTAGCGATATTACAAACTGCAGCAACACTTTTAGATTGATATATCTATATTGATCAACTTTAAACTAAATCTTGCGGTCTAAAACTTTGGATATTATTTATAAACCTATGAATTTCACTCAACCTTTTTGGTTGACACTTTAAGCGTGTTTTGTCTCAGGTGATGATTGAGCTAGCTGCTACTTGCTACTAGATGATTGATGTATGCTTTGCTGCTTGCATGGAGTCCATCATTCATATTTATCATTTTGTTTAAGACATTTTCCATTTACTGTACTCTTATGATGTAAACCTTTGAATAATGCTTCCGCTGGTTATTTAATAAATAAAACGTCTCATTTAGAGTCGTTCTCGCTTATACAACTGTGTTATGATATGATTGGTCACAATTACCCCTGGTCCATTTTGGGGGTGTGACAGATTGGTATCAGAGCATGTTTGTTATAGAGAACCAGGATTGCATTTTATGTGTGCCTTATGTTCTAGTTAGGGTACCTTAGCAATCTTTAGGACTATAACCTTTCCTGCCTTAGTTTTAAGTGCTTTTCCCTTATATCTTACCTCGTGCTTTTATGTCATCCTTAGAATCATTCTAGTTCTCTTTCCTTCTTTCTTTTAGGATGTCTAACCATAATCCGATCATCATCTCTGACTCCGAAACTGAAGGATCAGTCAAACGTAATCCGATCATCATATCTGATTCTGAAACTGAAGGATCAGGCAACTCACCAACTTACGCACCTGCTACTCCACTTGCATCACCAGTTTATGTTCCGACTACACCGCCTTCACCACCAGTCTATATGCCCGCTACTCCACCATATTCACCACCTGCTGGAGAATCCCAAATTGATGCTGACTATGATGGGGATGATGATGAAGAAGAAATCATGGAGGAAATCATTGAAGAAGAAGAATCAGAACCCGAGAAGGAGTCTGAGCCCACTGTTGTCTTAGCTCCCTCTCAGAAGAGGAAGGAACCTGAGACACCTATTGTTGAAACCCCTAGTCCCTCCAAGAGACTTAAACACAACTAACTTAGTTATTAAAAAAAAAAGTCAAGTGTTTTTCATATAAAAGGCTTTGCCTACTCATCGTTTTCTGTGTAATAAGGATAATTTATCCATTCGTTATTAATAAAAGTCAAGTGTTTGTTTTTAAAAATTTTGTCTTATCTCACCATATCTATATGTGTGTGTTGTGTGATTATTATGAATCATAATTGCAAACTTATATTTATAGCACCATAACTCTTCAATTAATACTTTATTTATGTATTGAAGAAAATGACTAGTGGTGCGCAAACAAATGACAACAACACTATTTCCAACATCACTCTCTCTGCCGAGCAATTTCAGATACTTTTAGCTGCCGCCCAGGGCAACCACAACAATGGCAACAACGGTCAACAGAATCTCCCCAAAACTTGTTCATATAAGGATTTCTCAAATTGCAAACCTCCAAGCTATAAAGGAACCGAGGGACCGGTTGAACTAACCCGGTGGTTCGAAAAACTTGAGTCTATTTTCAGGATGTGCAATTGTGTTGATGTTGATCACGTTAAGTTTGCTACAGGATCTTTATCTGGCGGTGCATTGACTTGGTGGACCGCATACTCTCAAACTGTGGGACTTGATGCTGCAAATGCCATCCCATGGACTGCCCTAAAAAGAATGATGACGGACAAGTATTGTCCAAGAAATCAGGTCCAGAAAATGGAAAGTGAGTTCTGGGAACTCAAGGTAAAGGGTACTGACATTGAGGCTTATACCAACCGTTTCTTATAGTTGGTTACATTGTGCCCTGACATGGTACCTACGGAACACAAGAAGATTGAACGTTATGTTGAAGGACTGCCTGATGAGATTCAGGGTAATGTGATAGCTGCTGGTAAAGAGACCGTCGATGGTGTGATATTGATGGCTCAAAATTTGGTAATGGCGAAAAGAAGGAAGCTCGCCACTAATAAGCAAACCGAAGTAAAAGCTGCTGATAATAAAAGGAAGTTTGAGCCTGCTCAGAGTTCGGGTCAGGGTTCAAACAAAAGGGTTAGTGATGCTACAAAAAGTGGTTATATTGGAACAAAGCCGTTATGTAATCGTTGTGATAAGCATCATCATGGGAGGTGCACTGTTGAGTGCAGTAGGTGTAAGAAGATTGGCCACTTAGCCAAGAACTGTAAGGTTGTGCTGCCTGCAACCAACACTCCAGCTGCAAAGACTGATCCAACCGTGCCTACTTGTTACGGTTGTGGGGAAGTTGGGCATTTCAGAAACCAGTGCCCTAAGAACAAGACTGCAACAGCGGGTAATGCTAAGGGTAGAGCATTTGTCATGACCACCGAAGAGGCTCGTGAAGAAGATGAAGTTATAACGGGTACGTTCCTTGTTAACAATTGCTATGCTACTGTTTTATTCAATTCCGGTGCTGATAGAAGTTATGTGTCTACGGAATTTTGTGCCTTATTCACTGAAAAACTACAAGCCTTAGAAATCAAGCGCCTTGTAGAAGTAGCAAACGGTAAGGTTATGAAAGTAGACAATATTTATAAAAATTGTGATCTGATTCTAGCTGACAAAAACTTTAAGATCAACTTACTGCCAATCGAATTAGGAAGCTTTGATGTAGTTGTAGGGATGGATTGGCTAACCCCGTTGAGAGCTGCAATCATGTGTTATGATAAAACCATTAATATTCCTCTTGAGAATGGTGAAACCCTAATCATACAAGGAGAAAAGAGTGGTTCTAAACTTAATATCATCTCTTGTATAAAAACCCGTAAATACCTGATGAAGGGGTATCAAGTCATCTTAGCTAATGTTAAGAAAGTCGAACCGGAAGAGAAACGAATTGAAGATGTTCCGATGGTTAGAGAATTTCCTGAAGTTTTTCCTGAAGAACTCCCTGGTCTCCCACCTCAAAGACAAGTCAAGTTTCAAATCGATCTAACTCCCGGTGCTGCACCTATTGCAAAGGCACCATATCGACTAGCTCCATCCGAAATGAAAGAATTATCCATCCAACTACAAGAACTCTTAGAGAAAGGATTCATTTCGTCCTAGCTCATCTCCATGGGGAGCACCTGTTCTTTTTGTTAAGAAGAAAGATGGCACGTTGAGAATGTGTATTGATTACCGAGAACTCAACAAGTTAACTATCAAGAACCGTTATCCACTTCCGCGTATTGATGACCTATTTGACCAACTGCAAGGGTCAAGTATCTATTCGAAGATTGATCTTAGGTCAGGGTATCATCAGTTAAGAGTCAAGGAAACTGATGTTCCCAAGACTGCCTTCCGAACTCGTTACGGACATTACGAATTTCTTGTTATGCCTTTTGGTTTAACAAACGCACCAGCTGTATTCATGGATCTTATGAACCGTGTATGCAAGCCTTATCTTGACAAATTCGTGATTGTTTTCATCGACGATATCTTAATCTATTCCAAGAACAAGCAAGAGCATGAACGACATTTACGTTTGATCTTAGAATTGCTAAAGAATGAACAATTGTATGCCAAGTTCTCCAAATGTGAATTTTGGTTACGAACAGTTCAATTTCTCGGACATGTGGTTAATAGTGAAGGAATACATGTCGATCCAGCAAAAATCACTGCTATTCAGAACTGGGAAGCGCCTAAGAATGCGAAGTATATTCGCCAATTTTTGGGACTTGCTGGTTATTACCGAAGATTTATCAAAGGATTTTCTATTCTAGCGAAACCTCTTACTAAGTTAACTTATAAGGGGAAGAAGTTTGAATGGTCTGAAGAACAAGAATCTGCGTTTAAGATTTTAAAGGAGAAATTGACCACAGCCCCGATTCTATTTTTACCTGAAGGAGACGAGGATTTCATAGTTTATTGTGATGCCTCGAATCAAGGTTTCGGTTGTGTATTGATGCAACATCAAAAAGTTATTGCATACGCATCTAGACAACTTAAGAAACATGAGGAGAATTATACCACACATGACCTGGAGTTAGGAGCTGTGGTATTCGCTTTGAAGATATGGAGACATTACCTTTACGGAATTAAATTTACGGTGTTTACCGATCATAAAAGTCTTCAACATATCTTCGATCAGAAACAACTAAACATGAGGCAACGACGATGGGTTGAACTACTAAACGACTATGATTGTGAGATTAAGTACCATTCCGGTAAGGGAAATGTTGTTGCCGATGCTCTCAGTCGAAAGGAGCGTAATAAACCTATTCGAGTTCGAGCTTTGAACATGGTTATTCAGACTAATCTTACAACTCGAATCCGTGAAGCACAACTTGAAGCATTGAAGGAAAAAAATATTCAACTCGAGGGACTAAAAGGTCTTGAAAAGCAAGTTGAACTCAAGGGAAATGGAACACGGTATTTTAATAACCGAATCTGGGTCCCAACCTTTGGAAATCTTCGAGAACTAGTCTTGGATGAAGCACATAAGACTAGGTATTCTATTCACCCAGGCTCTAGTAAAATGTATCATGATGTGAAAGAGTTTTATTGGTGGCCTAATCTGAAATCTGATATTGCTGAGTATGTGAGCAAATGTCTTACTTGTCTGAAAGTTAAGGCCGAGCATCAAAAGCCGTCTGGTTTACTTCAACAGCCAGATATTCCGCAGTGGAAGTGGGAATGTATCACTATGGACTTTATTACTAAATTGCCCAAGACTTCTAGTGGCAATGATACTATTTGGGTCATAGTGGATCGCCTTACTAAATCTGCACACTTTTTACCGATCAAGGAAACTGATAAGATGGAGAAATTGTCACAACTTTACATCAAAGAGATTGTCTCACGACATGGAGTCCCTATTTCTATCATTTCTGATCACGATAGTCGATTCACTTCTAGATTCTGGAAAACTTTACAATCTGCTCTTGGAACTAAACTCGACATGAGTACCGCTTATCATCCGCAAACTGATGGCCAAACTGAACGAACCATTCAAACATTTGAAGATATGCTTCGTGCTTGTGTTATCGACTTCGACAAAGGTTGGGACAGACATCTGCCCTTGGCTGAATTTTCTTACAACAACAGTTACCACTCAAGTATTAAGGTTGCACCTTTTGAAGCCTTATACGGACGAAAATGTAGATCACCCCTATGTTGGGATGAACTAGAGGACAGACAATTGACTGGTCCTGAAATCATACATGAAACTACCGAAAAGATCGTACAGATTAAGAAACGATTGGAAACTTCCCGTAGCCGACAGAAGAGCTATGCTGATAAACGTCGAAAGGATTTGGAATTCCAAGTTGGTGATAAAGTCATGTTGAAAGTATCGCCTTGGAAAGGCGTCATTCATTTTGGTAAACGAAGCAAACTAAGTCCGCGTTTTGTTGGACCTTTCAAGATTACTGAGAGAATTGGTCCCGTGACGTATCGATTAGAACTACCTGCTGAGCTTAGTAGAGTACACGACGTAATTCACATCTCGAACCTGAAAAAGTGTCTTGCTGATGACCTACTTGTTATTCCTTTGGATGATCTCCGCATTGATGATAAAATGCACTTCATCGAAGAACCTATTGAAGTTATGGATCGTGAGATTAAACGTTTGAAACAAAGCAACATTCCCATTGTTAAGATCCGTTGGAATTCACGACGTGGCCCCGAGTATACCTGGAAACGTGAAGACCAAATGAAACGGAAATATCACCACCTCTTCTCAACCGCCGATGCATTTGAGAAGTCTACTTGAAACTTCGGGACGAAGTTTTCTTTAACGGGGAGGTACTATAACAACCCACACATTTTCATACTTGAATTGACTAATTTGCCTATAGGGTTGTTATCCATACGTAATATATAATTAAATTCGACGTTGATCAAATATTTATTTTTAATCGACAAGTTCTGTTAACTAAAGTTTACACTAATTATATAAAATAACTTTAGTTAATATTAATGCGTATTATATTTAAAACTATATGTAACATAATTATTAATTAAATGATAAGTTATTTTAATCATTATATATACTTTTAGCTTATAAAAAAAAGATTTTTTTTTATAAATTAAATAATGAGCCCATGAATTTTGACTAAATATTTTCAAAAACAAAAACTTATTAAAAATATTTTTAACATGTTTTTATTATTTTGTCAAAATTGGCACCTTTATTTTATTATTTTTTTTTCTTTTCACCAACCATTTTTTACCTATAAATACATGGCTCCTCATTCATTTTTTCTTGCCAAACACAAAAACTTAAGTTATTCTCTCAAAACCTTGAAGAAAATTTGAGGTACTTTCTATTTTTATTAAATTTTTTCAATATTGTCATTTATATTTATATTTATTGTATATTCTTTGTAAAATTCGAAATTAATTATGTTTATATGTTATAATTAGTATTATAAGTGTTATGATGCATAAAAATAATTTTTATAATTTATGGAATATTATTTATAATTAAATACGAATTATGTAGTGTTTAAATGTAAAAACAATGTAAAATTCGTAATAAATACTTTTTACCAAAAATAAAATATATATAATTTTTTTCTGAGTTTTTAAAACTTATATAGATCTAAAAAAATTATAAAAATAATTACTTGGGTCGAATTGGTATTTATTATATAATTAAACTCTATTATTATGTAATTCGAAGGTAAATTAAGAATAAATATAAAATAATAAAAAATATTTTTTTAAATATTTTTTTACAGGTTATTAGACTGATAGAAACTTATAAAAATTATAAAAATAATTATTTGGGTCTATTTAGTAATTATGTAGAATTAAAATTATTTTGTGAATGCATTAAGGGTAAAAACAAAAATAAATACAAAAATATAATAAAAACGTTTTCTTAAATTTTTCTACTAATCTATATGATTAACTAAGACTATAAAAATTATTTATTTAATTTTTAGATATTTAATTTATTATTTAGACATTTTTGAATAATGTTCGATTAATAAAACACTATTATTTTTGAAGTAATTTAGGTATTTATTTAAAGGTAATTATATTTAATATATATAAGACATACTAAGGTATAATAACTAAATATTAAATAATACTTAGGTTATATTATCACATATATAATTATTAAGTACATTAATAATTCGTTGTGTGTATACACCTAAAGTGAAGGTTAATCAAAGATAATGTATAATTCATGTTAACTTCATCGCTACTCACGGTCGTAAGTGAATGATGTCTAGGTTGCCATTTATGGGTAAGCTTATGGATCTTGAATGGCATGACTTAGATTCTGGTCAAGAGTTCTGGGCCCCCGGTTACATCTGGTCATTCCTGACTTATTTTATAGCAACGAAGTTTGAGTAAAGTTGTACAACGTCTTGCTAAAGATTAACCCGAACTTTCTAAAATTGAAAAATTACTATAAGTGGAAACTTTCCATAAATAGTAACCTTCCGAGAATGGAAATTCTTTAGTGAACTATTACTATCAATATAGTACTATATACTATTGTCTGTTAGGCAATGTCTGATCATACGTTCTATCTCTTGGTTGAGATCTCGGTCACGTCCTTCCGTTCAATTCTTTCGTGGAATACTCTTTTGTGCTACTAAGGTGAACTTCATAGCCCCACTTTTTACTGTTTCATAACTGTTTTATAACTTTTGGGGTGAGACACATGCTTGCTTTATAACTGTTTTACGCTTAGACACAAGTACTAAATTGTTAACTATGCTGTCATGCTTTGATTCATGCTAAATCCCTACCGTAATATCGTCAATTGCTACGTTTAAATGCAAACTTAATTATTGTGAGTAGGCCTATTGAGAGTAACGTCTCTAACCATTCGACCGTTGGTCTTTGGTTACATAATAATGATTCCACGACACTGACAGTACAAGGTGTCATAGGGTAAATTGTTTAGTAGCGATATTACAAACTGCAGCAACACTTTTAGATTGATATATCTATATTGATCAACTTTAAACTAAATCTTGCAGTCTAAAACTTTGGATATTATTTATAAACCTATGAATTTCACTCAACCTTTTTGGTTAACACTTTAAGCGTGTTTTGTCTCAGGTGATGATTGAGCTAGCTGCTACTTGCTACTAGATGATTGATGTATGCTTTGCTGCTTGCATGGAGTCCATCATTCATATTTATCATTTTGTTTAAGACATTTTCCATTTACTGTACTCTTATGATGTAAAACTTTGAATAATGCTTCCGCTGTTTATTTAATAAATAAAACGTCTCATTTAGAGTCGTTCTCGCTTATACAACTGTGTTATGATATGATTGGTCACAATTACCCCTGGTCCATTTTGGGGGTGTGACAATCTATAAGGAAAGAACGAAGAAATAGCATGATAAAAGAATCAGAGGTTCAAAAGAATTTAAGGAAGGAGATAAAGTTCTTCTTTTCAATTCACGATTCAAGCTATTTCCTGGAAAATTGAAATCAAGATGGTCTGGACCATTTATAGTCAAAAGAGTTTTCCCATACGGAACAATAGAGTTAATAAATTCAAATGGAATTGAATTTAAAGTTAATGGTCACAGAGTTAAACATTACATACGTGGTCCGATGGAAGTTGACAATGAAGTCAATTATAATTTCACCACCCAAGAAAACCTTCAAAATGAAAACATAAATATGTTATCAACAACATATGAAAAATCTAAATTGAAAAATGGAGAGGATTCAAATTGGAGTGATGAAGAAGAATTTCTATACAAACCTCCCATTCCAAGAAATGAAGAAAAAGAAGTTCAAATAAAAGTGAAAGAACCAAGAAAAGAACACCCGAAAAAGGTTAACAAACCAACTCGACTTACTAAAGTAGGAGACCCGGGTGAATTTATCATTTCTTGCTTGCTTAATGATGGTGCTATATATAATGGACTCGCAGATTTAGGAGCAAGTGCAAATATTATGTATCTTTTCTTATACAAAAGATTAGGTATGGGTAAATTAAAACCAACCAAAATAGGTGTTCAATCATTTGACCTAACTATTAAACACCGAGTTGGAAGATCAAATAATTTACTTGTTAAAGTGGGAAGTTTAACCTTTGTTGCAAACTTCATAGTTATTAATATGGAGGAAAACCTTGATATTCCTCTAATTTTAGGTTGCCCATTTTTAGAAACCACCGAGGCATTCATTGATGTAAGAGAAGGTAGAATGACACTTAGGGATGGTGATAAATCGGTCACCTTTGTGAATCGAAAGTTTAGATCTTCACCAACCAAAACTGTTAAACCAATAAAAACGCATAAGTGTGGGGAAGATGAAGAAATACTTAATGATGATCCGATAACAAAGAACCTCGTTGATGATACGAAATTAGATGAACTAGTTTTTAACAGTTCAACGAAGAAAAATTATAAACGGATTCACGATGCTAGGATTAAGGGAAACTTTAAGTTATGTAACCGATTAGTATCCAATTTATCGCCAAAAGAAAAGGCAATGATAGTTGAATTTGTGAAAGTTACAGAGGAAATCAACAATTGGTTTGAAGTAAAAGTCAAAGATATACAAGTTGTTGATAGTCCAATTGAAAACGAAGTTAATCACAATTTCGACACCACGGCTAACTAAGTGTGGGGAGAATCAAGTCTTTTAAGGATAATATATATTTCTGTTAGAGTTAGATATTCTGTTTTCGTGTAGTTTCTGAAAATGGAATCCGTATGGTCTTTCCCTAGCAGACCCTAAAGAACTAGTCTTCTTCCCCCATTCTGAATTTTTATTTTTTTTAGGTTTTACGAGATGAAGAATTCATTTGATCTGAACCATGGTCTAATGCTACGTGCTATGATTACTAAACATAATAATGACACCCTTCTGAGTGAACTGGTATCATTCATAAGAGAAAAAATGGACGGAGTAAGAAAAGAACTCAGAAAAGATCATCATAAGATACATTTTGGTAAATAAAAATCAAAATCCGCAACAAAAAGAAGAGCACGACACCTTGAAAGATGTTATAAATGTGGAAAATGGTCACACGAAGGTAAATGTTCAAATAATCAAACATATTCAAATACCGAATTTGTTACTCTATGCAGAGAAGGACCGTTCATATGTTTAGAAGAAAAGATATTGAAGAATCGAGGTTACGCTTACGTAGATATGGAGAACCAAATCACACGACTCTCCTATGAGTCGGCTAAAGCAGGTCTCTGAGAATTCTTTCTCACAGGTAAGTATGTACAGTTTTTATTTTTATTTTTATTGCTTTTAACCTTTTGATAATAAACGCTGAATCGTTTGCTATAAAGTATTAAATTAGTATTCAATAAAATTAGGTATGCGTAACCGAAATTATTGATATCATACAAAAATTTATTACATCACCGCGAAATTTACCGTTTATTCTTAAGGTATAAATATCTTTAATCAATCAACCCAAAATATTTCAGAAATTCATCAGGAGTAAAACTAGGTTATGGAACCGAAATTACTTTACCGAAAAGAGGGGCGTATATTTTTGATAATATTTGATTGATTAAAGTGGGATAAAAGACCAAAAAGATTTTTAATTTTTTTTACCATGTTTTTATAATTAATATATAAATATTAAATTAATATTGTAAACCTTTTAAAATCAATATATTTAAGTTTGTAAATATTTGGAAAAAAATTAATATTTTTAATATAAGTTTGTATGTATAAAAACAAAAATATAATATAAATTTGGTGTGAATTTTTAATATTAATAATATGAATTTTTAATTTTATGTATTTTAAATTTAAGTTTGGTGTGAATTTAAAAACAAAAATTTACTTTATTTCATTGAGTTAAAAAAATGATTTCTAAAATTCGTCGTGAGTTGAAGACTAGATCGTTGAACCGAAATTGCTTTACCCGAGGGAGGGACGAGAAATTTTATTATCATTATTTTTAATCTTATTGAATTAAAGTATGCCAAAAACATTAAAAAAACTAAAAATCTTTGCTTTTAAAACAAGCGCCAATATGTTTGGAAACTTTGGTAAAATTTAATCAATTTTCTACGCTAATCACCCTCAATAATTTAAATTGTTATTGATTTCTGGAAAATGAGGGCATTGCAAGATATTAAGTGTGGGAAGGGGTTAAATTCTTTCGGATTTTTAACATTTTAAACTTAAACACTTGGTTACCATTAAAAATACTAGTAACGCAGTAGTTGTATTAGAATCTAGTGCTCTCTGATAATAAAGAACAGCCCTAGTCTTATATACTGACTACCCAATTCTAGTAAAATTTTTCAAAATT
Source organism: Rutidosis leptorrhynchoides (assembly GCF_046630445.1). Taxonomy (NCBI): domain Eukaryota; kingdom Viridiplantae; phylum Streptophyta; class Magnoliopsida; order Asterales; family Asteraceae; genus Rutidosis; species Rutidosis leptorrhynchoides. The sequence goes on from NC_092335.1 coordinate 58,773,404, forward strand.
TTCAACTAAATGAACTCAAAATTATGTTTATACATATTTATGAACGATAAAACTAGGTGTTAACACCGAAATTATTGTTACCTCGAAAAGGACATAAATTGAGAAACAACCCAAAACGCTTGAATTCATTTAAAATGGAATAGAGGAGAATAAAAAGGCAAAGAAAGAAAAATAAAAGCCAAGTGTGGGAAAAATTACCAAGTTATTTTAAACATATATCACATATCTTTGTACAAATAATTAAAGATACTTTTGTTTTAGACAAAATTAACTATTTTACCCGGTATATTAAAATATATTTGAAAGAAAGATGGATCTACACGATGAATCAATTTCCATCATTAAAAGGAAGTAAAGTCTTCCGAAAAAGAAATGCGCTTCTTGATTTAGGTCAGGAAGTTGTCATCCAGACCAGTTGTAGAGTCTACGAAAAACTTTGAAAAGTTTTCTCGAAAATCAGCTGGAAATCCACGGACCTCAACATGAAACAGGGTCGCCAAGTGGTCAGACTTATCCTAACCACGAGAGGATCTGTCTCGTAAAATGGGGAGAGCGCCGTGCAAATTAGCTTGATAAGACTAATGAATCAGACCCCCAGAAAGGATAATCTCCTTAAAGATTAAAAATTAGCTTTTAAGCCTGATATTACTCAATCCTTGAGATTGACCTTAAAGATTGAGAATTACAAACTCATGGAATTCGATGATATCTAAACTCGAGCTTGAACGAGAAAATATTTTGATCAAAATTATAAACCGATTTGTTTTCTGAAAAACCCATTTTTAATGCGTTCATTAGGTCACCTGAACCAAATCGGGTGTCAACCGTAAGAACGGTGGTTGCATAGCATGGTCGAAGACAGGACCTTGTGCCAGACCAAAAAATTATAGGGTGATCTTTGCTATTTCTCCTACAAAGGATAGTAATTGCATCCGACACGACATAGACCATAATCAAAAGCATGTCACGAGACACTGCCTTAACAGTTGCTTGTTCAACGCTTTCCTTTACAACCGGACGGTAGTTTACCAAAAGGTAATATACGGAGCAAGTATACTGGCCGTGTTGCTTTCCAAATACAAGGTTAGCAAGTGGGTGACACAAAACCATAAGTTTTGAGCTAAAATTTTCAAATATGAAACCCACAAAACCCACAAAAACATTTCGCAAACACCGGTGAAGGGTTATTCCGGAAAACTTATCTAGGGTAAAAGCTAGATTGAATTTTCAAATGATCAAATGTTTTCATAAAGATCCAATTTCCTAACGGATCTAAATTTTTATAGTCATGTGGGACTGTAAACCACATCGTTACTACCATTGTTCATACCGCCGTATAAAATCACTGATGTAATTCTAGTATTTTTATTTCAAGACTATATTTCTTGAGGACAAGCAACGCTCAAGTGTGGGAATATTTGATAATGTTAAAAACGAACATATATTTCATAGCATTATCCCTAAAAAAAGACAAGCGTTTAGTTGCAATTGTCCTATTTACAAGTGATATTCGTTTAAATAATAAAAGGTGAAGACAAAAGGCAGATTCGACGAATTGAAGACGCAAATGACCAAAAAGCTAAAAAGTACAAAGTACAATCAAAGAGGTTCAAATTATTGATGAGAAACGTCTAAAAATTACAAGAGTACAAGCCGCGAAACGCAAAGTACAAGATATCTATGCGTACGAAAGGACGTTCGAAAATTCGGAACCGGGACATAAACCGGGCGTTAATGCGCGACGCAACGGACCTAAAATTATAAGTCAACTATGCACAAGAATAAAATATAATATATAAATAATTATATAAATTATTTATATATTATATATATATATAATAAATATGTCGACAAAGCTAGGATCCAAAATTTGGTGAGCTGGAATCCGAAGCTCCGCACTCGCGGAGCTATAAAGGGTAAAAACTCCGCACTCGCGGAGCTGCACAGTAAATTGTGAGCCTTTAAAAGGCAACAAATTCTGCACAACGAAAAAACATCTTTTTCTAATTCACTCTCTATCTCTCAATATATATATTTATATTTGTAATTTATAATTTTAATTTTAATTTAATTTTAATAATAAGGGTATGTTAGCGAATGTTTTAAGTTTGTAAGTCGAAATTCTGTCCGTGTAACGCTACGCTATTATTAATCATTGTAAGTTATGTTCAACCTTTTTAAATTAATGTCTCGTAGCTAAGTTATTATTATGCTTATTTAATGCCGAAGTAATCGTGATGTTGGGCTAAATATTAAATTTGGGTAATTGGGCTTTGGACCATAATTGGGGTTTGGATAAAAGAACGACACTTGTGGAAATTAGACTATAGGCTATTAATGGGTTTTATATTAACTTAACGATACCTCGTTAATTTAATATAAAGGTTATAATTTGACGTATCTATAAATAACCACATACGCTTAATCGGGTACGGTGGGCGGGATATCTATAAATACTAATAATTTTTTATTTTACCGGACACGGAACTGGATTAATAGTTAATAGACTTGTTGAAACAGGGGTGGATTACATTCAAAGGTAATTGGTGTAATTGTTAACAAAGTAGTAAAACCTTGGACTACACGCAGTCGATAACCTGGTGTATTCATTAAACAAAGTATTAAGACCTTGTTACAATTCAAATCCCCAATTAGTTGGAATATTTGACTTCGGGTATTAGGATAATTTGACGAAGACTCTCACACTTTATATTTATGACTGATGGACTATTATGGACAAAACCGTATGGACATATTGAATAATCCAGGTCAAAGGACAATTAACCCATGGTAATAAACTAAAATCAACACGTCAAACATCATGATTACGGAAGTTTAAATAAGCATAATTCCTTTATTTCATATTTAATTGCACTTTTAATTATCGCACTTTAATTTATTGTCAATTTAATTATCGTACTTTTTAATTATCGCAATTTTATTTAATGTCATTTTATTTATCGCACTTTAATTTATCACACTTTAATTATTGTTATTTACTTTACGCTTTAAATTAAGTCTTTTATATATTTAATATTTTACATTAGGTTTTAACCGTGACTTAAGTTTTTAAATTGACAAACCGGTCATTAAACGGTAAAAACCTCCTTTTATAATAATAATAATACTTCTTATATTTATATATATATTTATATACAAATATAGTTTTTAAAAATATAGCGTTAAACTTGGCTAGTTCCTTGTGGACGAACCGGACTTACTAAAAACTATACTACTGTACGATTAGGTACACTGCCTATAAGTGTTGTAGCAAGGTTTAGGTATATCCACTCTATAAATAAATAAATAACTTGTGTAAAATTGTATCGTATTTAATAGTATTTACTAGTAAAATATTATAGTATTTAGTACCCCTTCGCTTTAACATTATCAAACTCAAAATATTATTTATTTCAGGAGCTATATTATATTTGAATTATCATGGCAATCGAAAATATTTTATTATTTCACATAGTTTTCCAATACTTGTAGAATCAGATTATAGTGTTTATAAGGCTTTAAAACATGATAAGACAGTCAACTTTGACAATTGATCAACAAAACAAAACGTGCCTTATATAGAAATTCATTTACTCGATTAGTAATATTTGAAAATCCAATTTATCAATCTTATAAGCAAGTTGTTTAAATATCAATTGCAGATTCAAAAGCAATTTCAATTAACGTCAATCATAATTTAGTTGACCATATCTTTTAATTCGTTCATCGAAATTACGCGATTTCTAAATGAAAAGTTATTGATTTTTCGCCAGCTTTCCAAAAACATGCATATCATATACCTTATATCAGTAGTATATGTATTAAATTCGTGATTCATCATAAACTATCTAACGACGAAAATTAGCATACAAGCATGCATAAACATATATACTCGAGCACTAGACATGGATACACTATTAATATATAAAAGATAAGATATGAATGCTCACGTATCAATATTGTGATTCAATATTGCAGGAAAGTACGTAGATGCAACGGAGATGATAAACACTAGGTTTGACTTGCGAACAATACCCACGAACATTACCCATAACCTCCATAGCTATAACTCATAGATTCCTTAGCTCTATCTCGCTCGAAAACCCATTTTGAAAGTGACACGCTCATGACCTCGTCATAGTATTTTATGTATAATACTACTAATAATAATAATAAGATTAATAATAATATTAACCTTAATAATAATATTAATAATAATAATAATATTAATCTTAATAATAATAATAATAATAATAATAATAATAATAATATATATAATTAATATAATACGGAGGAGTTGAGATGGAGATATGTGTGTTTCACCAAAACTGAATTCGACTGAATTTATAGAACATTACCTGCCCAGCCTTCCCATGCGATTGCATGGGTCTGAAGGCTTATGGCCATGCGATCGCATGGCCTTCAGTTCCAGCTCACATCTGTTTTTGTTTTGTAGTTCGTCGACATAATAAAATAATATATATAATTTATATTAATTAATTATATATTATATTATATTATATTATATTTCCGTGCATAGTTTATTTGTAATTTTTGTTCCGATTAGTCATACGTCGTCACTCGACTTATGTCCCGGTTCCGGTTTTTTGAACGTCCTTTCGTACACTGAGAAAACTTGTACTTTACGTTACGTGACTCGTACCTTTGCCAAAATATAGACTTAAATTATCCATAAACTATACCACTCGAAATATAACCTATACATTTGAGTGTTTTGGTCATTTACTTCCTTAAATCAACATCTCGTTATTAATTAAAATATAAATAATAATATCAAAACGTTTTATATCGAAATTACTATTATATATTATTACATCGTAAACAATAAACGAGTACTATAAACCTTTAAAAATATATATATATTTCGAACCCATATATATATATATATACATATATATACATATATATACATATATATATACACACACACACACACACAATATAAACACGTTGCAAGTTATTTTATATTTCTAATTCCAAATATAATCAAAAGGAAAAGATTTTCTAAATCGATGTGGTCCTCACAACAGAGACTCGTAACAATCGTAATAGCTATGTGATTGTTAGATGCTATCAAAATATCTTTTACTGCGATCGTTTGATAAAATCCTTTAATTCCGTCGATAAACAAATAAAACATATATTGAGACAAATACGTTTAATGTAAATTATTATACACTTAATACTTTGTTAACATTTTCAAGTTATAATATATACATATATGTATACATATCTTATGTTTACAATCGTTCGTGACTCGTCGAAATTTGGTCGAGGTTAAATGAATACATGAACACAGTTCAAAATGTTTGAGATTTAACTTATCAGACTTTGCTTGTCGTGTCGGAAACATTAAATCATTTAAGGATTAAGTTTAAATTTGGTCGGAAATTTCCGGGTCATCACATCTTCCAAGCAATTGCTTTCTTATGTGATTTCAGAACTTGAATCAATTTCGCCTTCTCATGTGGCGTGAGGTCTTTTGAGATGATTACAGGGAATTGCGATTCTCCTTCTAAGAATGCATATTCCAGATGTTCGGGTAACTTTTTCAATTCTAATTTCGGAGGTTGATCGATAGATGGCTTCATTCTAGCTATTTCTACTCTGTCTAACGAGTCATACCTTTCTTGGAATTCTGATTCTTCATCCTTAATAGCGATCACTGATGCTATATGTTCTTTGGTTCTGGAAATTGTCCTTCTTAGAGCTTCTTCTTCAGAAACATCTTCTTTAGTTTCGAAGATGGGTTCAGGAATCTCCGCACAGTCTTCTTTTGACTGGGGTACCTGAAATACCGGAATGAAATTTGTTTCTTCATTCGGTCTTCTCCTTAACAAAGGTAGGGGAATGCCTTAACCTAGTGGTGCTATTTGGATAGTTTTGCCAAATAAGTTACTTTCAGAGAGGGGAGATTTATGTTGACCAGGATCTATGGCTAAATGGGTGTCGAGATTTCCTTCAGGAGGTGTAAAGAACAGATCCTTAGAAATTTGATCTTGACTGCATATAGCCATGGTATCCTCTAGATACTCATTGACAAGTTCTTGAAAAGAATCGGTGAGATTGATATCTTCCTCGCGGGGGTGGCTCATGAGTCGGTCGACATTAAATGTGACTTCTTCACTTCCAACTCTTAGCTTCAACAATTTGTTGTGAACATCGATTACGGCCTTGGCAGTATTCAGGAATGGTCTGCCAAGTATGAGGGGGACCTTCGTGTCATCCTCAATATCCATAATGACGAAATCGATGTGGAATGCGAACTTATCCACTCTGACTAGGACATCCTCAGCTATACCTCGAGGAATCTTAGCTGATCTGTCCGCGAGTTGGATAGTCATTCTGGTTGGTCGTAAGTCTTTTAATCCTAGCTTTTAGAATAATGAATAGGGCATTAGGTTTACACTGCCTCCTAAGTCTGCTAAAGCATTGCTAATCTGGACATCTTGTAGGTAGCAAGGTACCGTAAATCTTCCTGTATCTCCTAACTTAGGGGGAATACTATGTTGTAACACTAATGAGCATTCTTCACTTAAGGGCAGGCTAACTATCTCTCTTAATCTCTCTTTGTTCGAAAGCAGTTCTTTGAAAAATTTAGTGCAGTTTGGCATTTCAACTAAAGCATCTACTAGTCGCACATTCAAATATAAATTCTTAATAATATCCCAATACTTAGTGAACTGCGCTTCTTGTTTTTCCTTACTAAGCCTACCTGGGAAAGGTATGCGAGCGCGCGGAATGATTTCCGGGGCCTTAGGAGAGATAGGTTCCGGTGGATTGACAACTGGGTCAATTGACATAGGTTCCTTATAGGAAAAATCTTGTATGGGTATGTTAACAGTTCTTTACTTCCCACCTCTAGTTACTACTAGGGCATCAAACTCACTACTCTCTAATTCAACTTTAGCAGTTAAACGTTTAAGTGTAAGCTGAAAATTGATTATTAACTCTTCAAAAGTCTTTATCAAGGTATCAAATTTATCCTGACATTCTATGACTTGAAGGTTTATCGTGTATTGCTTTTTCATAAATTCTACTAAAGTTTCTTTCGATAGGGTAGCAGACTGGTGTAGTGGGAGGAGTATATTAAAGTCCGAGCTATTCTGCTGCTTATATGCCCATCTAGGGTAAGGATACCTTAGATTGGTTCTAGTAGCATTGGTACTTTTAGGAATTGATAAACTTTGAAGAGTGAGGGTGAGATCTTGTAACCTGGTTTCCAGAATTTGTACCGTAGGAGCGAAGATGTCATCCTTTTCAGCAGCTTCTTTGTTCCAATCCTCCTGCTGTGCAACTATTGTATCCAAAAGATCCCATGCTTCGTCTGCTGTTCGGAACATGAAATTTCCTTGCGAGGCCATGTCTAGAAGAGACTTATCATCCTTGGTCAAACCATTGTAAAGCGTGCAGATTATGTCTGCCCGACTTAATGAATGATTCGGACATCTTTTAAGCATCACTTTTACTCTATTCTATGCTAGACACAATGACTCATTTTCTTTTTGTGAAAAGTTGGTGATGTCATTTCTTAAACAAGTTTGCAAGGAAGGTGGATAAAATTTGTTCAAAAACTTAGTGGCTAATTCTTCCCATGTGTGTATTGAATTCGGGTTAAGACCATCAAACCATGTTAAAGCGCATGAAGACGGAGAATATTGGAAAAGATAAAGTTTTAAAAGGTTTTTCTCGCTTTCTTCCTTCTTAAAAGAGTCAACCAGACTGATAAATTTGTTTAAGTGAATGTTTGGATCGTCAGTCGGTAATCCTTGAAATTTACAGATCATATTGACCAGCTTGATCATATGTGAACTGATTTCAGGAGTTCCTTCAGTTCCTAAGGTGATTGGTCCTCCTCTTTCTTCTAAGCATGATTTTTGCATATAAGCAAGGGTGTTTTGTTGTTCCATTTTTATGATTTTCTATTTAAAAAGACTTAAAAGTAACTTTTAGAAAATATTAATTGACTAAAAGGATCGATGATTGAATAAAAACAATTATTCTTGAAATTCAGTCGCTAACCTTATCGATATTCCAATTGATAGGATTTCTTACAGATTACTAGGTATCTAGGTGGCCAGGCCGACTACAGAGAGGCAGGATCCTTTTGGTTCCAATATAATTGGAGACTGTTCGGAAAATCCAACAACCAAGTCCGTGTATAAATATCTTTCTTAGATACCATCAAACAATACTTTTGTCTGCTTAAAATCTTTCTCAATCAAAATATTCGATCCCCGGCAGCGGCGCCAAAAAAACTCTTCTTCCTATGATATAGCCAAAACAGACGGTTTTGTTCGTGCAGTGTCGTTAGGTCGCAGGGCGTCAAATTTGGTATAACACAGAGAAGTTGTTGTTTAATTTATATTTTGCGGGGCCTAAATTTACTTTTAACTTTCTAATGTAGAAGGTGTAAGTTAACCTAGGGTCGTGCTTTTGAATGGTTTAACGAATTGAAGATCAAGTGGATAATTGTCTTTTATTTAAATTACCTGGATAAAAGATAGTAGTTGGTTTAAGCTAAAATCATAATTGTAGAAAAGTAAATAAAGTGGGAGGATGTCCGGAGTGTGCAGATCAGGGAAATGTTGACCAAGATATCAGTTTGGGTTAGGGAAAGGTAATTATGTTGATATTAAAGCTTATGATTGAAATGGTGTAGATCTGGTTGGATGAGCCAATTACCCAGACCTACTTATCTCTAAACTCTCAGAGTTCTCGTTGAGCAATGAAAAGTATGTCACGTGGTTGTATAATTAAAACGTGATAATGCCTCGGAGGTTACCCTTAGTAAAGCACTAGGTTTATAAGTGAGTTGAGTTCTAATCCTAACCCTCGTTATTAGTTTGGTTAACTGAATAACAACGTGCCGTGTTGATTGAACACTGATCACAAACGGAAGGAGTCCGTCAGGTTAAGTTAACAAAACCTTAAATGAAAACTAACAACCATTTCATCATACTAATGAGATCAAACCAAGATAAATATTATACAGCATTAAAGTTGATACACTGAAAGTAAAGCAAATAGAAACCTAACAGGTACCTAGACAGTTGGTATGACTTAATCCTAGGGCAACAATCAAACAAGAACATGCAATAGGTTTGGATCATACAGTCAGGGCACTAGCTAGATCTTAACAGCTTCTAAGAGGTCTCTTTGGAACAGTCAATAGGTATACTAGGTCATTAATGTCTCAATTCCTAGGTTCCGTGTCCTAAAAGCGCATTAAATGCCTCTCGGGAACTCCGACCATACCGAGTTCATAGAATATTTAGATACAGTATTACCAGGGGTCTTAATCCTATGAAGTAGCTAAGTTCATATAGGTGGAAAAGTCCTGATCACAACCTAGGTTGGTCAATCCTTAAGATACTAGCATACAAATCTATCAGACTTCCTAGTTCAGCATAATAACAATAACCGTACTAATTTAACATAATCACGCTAACCCAAACTTCTATCATGGAAACATACAGATTACTTAAGCTATCATGGTAATATCAGAACACATTATTAAACATAAAAGGTAAGGATACATGTTTAATACAAAAGACAAGCGTTTCGGATAAAAACCTGAAAAGGCCGAAGAAATCTGCCCGAGATCGTAGGGACTCGCCGGGATATCCTCCGAAAAATAAAATCTAAGCTAGCTAATACTAAAAACTAACCTAAAACTTTAAAATATAAAATAAATTGTAAATTGAGTGTGTGTTGAAATGGATGGAGAAGGCCCTTTAAAAAGACTTAATTTTTGCCTGTAAACTGCTGGTAGGATGTTTGGCAGGCCGTTTTCCAAGGCTGTTTGCCAAGCCAGGCCATTTGCTTAGGCCTTTTGGGCTTGGGCCGTTTGACAGGCCTGGTCAGCCTGATTTCCTGGATCGTAACTCGTTTTCTTGTCTTTCACCGTTTTTGCTCTAGATTCTTCGTTTTAGCTCCATTTTACTTGATTCTTTTTGCATCGCCTTTGTAATTACTTAATCTACAAAATCAACTGATAAAGCAATTATTTTTGCGATAAAGTTTGGAACTTTATGGGTTTTGGGGCCCTATATCGGGGGTAAAAACGTAACTTTTTGGCCGATATCAATGTTGTATTCTATTTTTATTGTATTTGTACTAGCATAGAAAATAGAATAGATATTTTATAAACGTATACAAAACAAGTGCAACCAAGATTGGAATCACGAAGATGATGCTCACAAGGCGGCCCATCCGAGCATATAATGGAGATGGCGATTTTAGTGGGAGCTGATTCTCACACAAGGTTTATGTCCCTAGTTGACCTTGTTTTTTCGTGTGTTGGCTCACCGAAAGAACACATAGGATTTGAGGTTTACTACCGATATTGCGTGTTATGTTATTATTGTTTTATTATTTGTCTAAGCCATGCTAGATAGAAAATTGTTTTAAAACAAAATGAACAATAATCATATAAAACGGTTTGGTTAAAATTGGTTTAACAAACGCATCACGCAATAATAAATAAGCAAATGTTTTAAAATGGTATAAAAATACTTTTCCTAAAAGAAAACAAAAACCCGTTTTAAATGTAAACTTTACGCTATCCATGAGTAGTACACACATCTGAACCTTCTACCTGTTAGAGTTCGCGATACCCGAGAGTCTTGGGCTGGATTTTAATTGGGTGCTGGGAAAGGTGAGGTGATTTTTGCGATACCCCAGAGTCTTGAGCCGGATTTTACGTGTATCTATCACGGACGGTTTACAATCTGAAATTGTGGTTCGCGGCAAACCCGCCACAAGGAAGGATTAGCGTAGAAGGGATTAATATGCCAAGTGATATAATGGATGATATAATGGATTATCATTGAATCCCGCAGAATTCTAAGAATTTCATAATTGATGAAGTTGGTAATATAGTTACCTACCTAAATAACTTATGATTATCGATCCGCGGCAAACCCGTCGTTACCATAAATGAAATATGGATCTTAGCCTTATTAATTATAATTGTTTGAATATTGAACACTTGGGTAATTATTTCAACAAGGATTAAACAAGTCAAACTAACTTATACAACTTACTTTAGAATATGTCAGATGTCTACAACAAACACAAATCCTACTCCATCATCAATCACTAATTTCTGGCTAAAAGGGCTCCTCAAAAAGGACAAGCTTACGAGCTTGAACTACATGGACTGGCTTCACAATCTAAGAATTGTTTTTAGGATGGAAGGAAAGATCAAGGCTATTGAGGAACCCCTACCAGCAGAACCCAGAACAAGAGCTACTCAAGCGGCTAGGGACGAGTTTGAAAAATGTCATTTCGAGTCTAATGAGGTAGCATGCTTAATGTTGGTGACCATGTCTCCAGAGCTCCAAATGGGCATGGAGAGCTTAGGGTCGTATGACATGCTGAACCAATTGAAGGATATGTTCCAACAACAAGAAAGCAAGAATGGTTTGACACCGTAAAAGCTTTTGTGTGTTGCAAAATGGCAACGGATAGTAGCGTTAGTGTCCATGTACTATAAATGAAAGGGTACATAGACCGGCTTGAGCGCCTTGGTTTTCCCAAAGGTCAGGAGCTTGCAATAGATTTTATCTTGAACTCGCTGAGTAGTGCATATGAAGGGTTCATCATGAACTACAATATGAATATCCCCATCATTCTGGGACACCCTTCGGATATGATATAAATTTTGAAGTACTAAAGCATCCGGTACTTTGGATGGGGTTTGTTAGGCCCAATAGATCTATCTTTAGGATTCACGTCAATTAGGGTGTCTGTTCCCTAATTCTTAGATTACCAGACTAAATAAAAAGGGACATATTCGATTTCGATAATTCAATCATAGAATGTAGTTTCACGTACTTGTGTCTATTTTGTAAATCATTTATAAAACCTGCATGTATTCTCATCCCAAAAATATTAGATTTTAAAAGTGGGACTATAACTCACTTTCACAGATATTTCCTTCCTCGAAAATAAGACTTGGCCACGGATCGATTCACGAACCTATACAAATATGTACATATATATCAAAGTATGATCAAAATATAATTACAACCATTTTTATTATGTTCTAAAGATTTGAATGTATTAAGTCAGCTGTCCTCGTTAGTAACCTACAACTAGTTGTTCACAGTTAGATGTACAGAAATAAATCGATATATATTATCTTGAATCAATCCACGATCCAGTGTATACACGTCTCAGGCTAGATCACAACTCAAAGTATATATATTTTTGGAATCAACCTCAACCCTGTATAGCTAACTCCAACATTACTGCATATAGAGTGTCTATGGTTGTTCCAAATAATATATATACATGGGTCGATATGATATGTCAAAACATTTGCATACGTGTCTATGGTATCCCAAGATTACATAATATATTAGAATACATGTATAATACAATATAAGTTAGCTAGGATATGATGTGTATAGATTTGTTAAACATTTCCCGTAGCTAAAAGGATCAAAAATATTCAATCTTGTTTTACCCATAACTTCTTCATTTTAAATCCGTTTTGAGTGAATCAAATTGCTATGGTTTCATATTGAACTATAATTTAAGAATCCAAACAGAAAAAGTATAGGTTTATAGTCAGAAATTTAAGTTACATGTCAATTACTAAAGAGGTAGTCATTTCAGTCGAAAAAATGACATCTTGATGACCATTTTGAAAAACATACTTTCACTTTGAGTTTAACCAAGATTTTTGGATATAGTTTCATGTTCATATAAAAAATCATTTTTCCAAAAGAACAACTTTTAAATCAAAGTTTATCATAGTTTTTAATTATCCAAACCAAAACAGCCCCCGGTTTCACTACGACGGCGTATATCCGATTTTATGGTGTTCATCGTGTTTCCAGGTTTTAAATCATTAAGTTAGCATATCATATAGATATATAACATGTGTTTAGTTGATTTTGAAAGTCAAGATAGAAGGATTAACTTTTGTTTGCGAACAAGTTTAGAATTAACTAAACTATGTTCTAGTGATTACAAGTTTAAACCTTCGAATAAGATAGCTTTATATGTATGAATCGAATGATGTTATGAACATCATTACTACCTCAAGTTTTCTGGATAAAACCACTAGAAATGAGAAAAATGGATCTAGCTTCAAAGTATCCTTGGATGGCTTGAAAGTTCTTGAAACAGAATCATGACACGAAAACAGTTCAAGTAAGATTTTCACTCGAAATAAGATTGTTATAGTTGTAGAAATTGAATAAAAGTTTGAATATGACTATTACATTGAATTAGAAAGATAACCTAATGTAAATAACAAAGGTTCCTTGATCTTAGATGATTACTTGGAATGGATTAGAAAGCTTGGAAGTAGACTTGCAAACTTGAAAGTATTCTTGATTTTTATGAAACTATACTTATGGAATTTATGAAGAACACTTAGAACTTGAAGATGGAACTTGAGAGAGATCAATTAGATGAAGAAAATTGAAGAATGAAAGTGTTTGTAGGTGTTTTTGGTAGTTGGTATATGGATTAGATATAAAGGATATGTAATTTTGTTTTCATGTAAATAAGTCATGAATGATTACTAATATTTTTGTAATTTTATGAGATATTTCATGCTAGTTGCCAAATGATGGTTCCCACATGTGTTAGGTGACTCACATTGGCTGCTAAGAGCTGATCATTGGAGTGTATATACCAATAATACATACATCTAAAAGCTGTGTATTGTACGAGTACGAATACGGGTGCATACGAGTAGAATTGTTGATGAAACTGAACGAGGATGTAATTGTAAGCATTTTTATTCAGTAGAAGTACTTTGATATGTGTTTTGAAGTCTTTAAAAAGTGTAAGAATACATATCAAAACACAACATGTATATACATTCTAATGGAGTCGTTAAGTCTTCGTTAGTCGTTACATGTAAGTGTTGTTTTGAAACCTTTAAGTTAACGATCTCAATTAATGTTGTTAACCCAATGTTTATTATATCAAATGAGATGTTAAATTATTATATTATCATGATATTATGATGTATGAATATCTCTTAATATGATATATATATTAAAATATCGTTACAACGATAATCGTTACATATAAGTCTCGTTTCGTAATTCTTGGGTTAGTAGTCTTGTTTTTACATATGTAGTTTATTGTTAACACACTTAATGATATATTTAAATATCATTTTATCATGTTAAATATAGTGTATCTATATCTTAATATGATACATATATATTTAGTAGACGTTATCATAACGATAATCGTTATATATATCATTTCGAGTTTCTTAACTTAGTAATCTCATTTCTTATGTATATCACACATTGTTAATATACTTAGTGAGATACTTACTCATCATAATCTCATGTCAACCATATATATATATGTCTATATATACCACAACATGTAGTTTTTACAATTTTGTAACGTTCGTGAATCGCCGGTCAACTTGGGTGATCAATTGTCTATATGAAACTTATTTCATTTAATCAAGTCTTAACAAGTTTGATTGCTTAACACGTTGGAAACATTTAGTCATGTAAATATCAATCTCAATTAATATATATAAACATGAAAAAGTTCGGGTCACTACAGTACCTACCCGTTAAATAAATTTCGTCCCGAAATTTTAAGCTGTTGAAGGTGTTGATGAATCTTATGGAAATAGATGCGGGTATTTCTTCTTCATCTGATCTTCACGCTCCCAGGTGAACTCGGGTCCTCTACGAGCATTCCATCGAATCTTAACAATCGGTATCTTTTTTTGCTTAAGTATCTTAACCTCACGATCCATTATTTCGACGGGTTCTTCAATGAATTGAAGTTTTTCATTGATTTGGATTTCATCCAACGGAATAGTGAGATCTTCTTTAGTAAAACATTTCTTCAAATTCGAGACGTGGAAAGTGTTATGTACAGCCGCAAGTTGTTGAGTAGCTCCAGTTGGTGAGCTACTGGTCCGACACGATCTATAATCTTGAATGGTCCAATGTACCTTGGATTTAGTTTCCACCGTTTACCAAATCGAACAACGCCTTTCCAAGGTGAAACCTTAAGCATGACCATTTCTCCAATTTCAAACTCTATATATTTTCTTTTACTGTCCGCATAGCTCTTTTGTCGACTCTGGGCGGTTTTCAATCGTTGTTGAATTTGGATGATTTTCTCGGTAGTTTCTTGTATTATCTCCGGACCTGTAATCTGTCTATCCCCCACTTCATTCCAACAAATCGGAGACCTGCACTTTCTACCATAAAGTGCCTCAAATGGCGCCATCTCAATACTAGAATGATAACTGTTGTTGTAGGAAAATTCTGCTAACGGTAGGTGTCGATCCCAACTATTTCCGAAATCAATAACACATGCTCATAGCATGTCTTCAAGCGTTTGTATCATCCTTTCGCTCTGCCCATCAGTTTGTGGATGATAGGAAGTACTCATGTCTAGACGAGTCCTCAATGCTTGTTACAACGTCTGCCAGAACCTTGAAACAAATCTACCATCCCTATCAGAGATAATAGAGACGGGTATTCCATGTCTGGAGACAACTCCTTCAAATACAATCGCAGCAACTTCTCCATTTGTCATCTTCTCTCATTGGCAGGAAGTGTGCTGACTTAGTGAGATGATCAACTATTACCCAAATAGTATCATAACCACTTGTAGTCCTTGGCAATTTAGTAATGAAATCCATGGTAATGTTTTCCCATTTCCATTCTGGGATTTCAGGTTGTTGTAGTAGACCTGATGGTTTCTGATGTTCAGCTTTGACCTTAGAACACGTCAAACATTCTCCTACATATTTAGCAATATCGGCTTTCATACCCGGCCACCAAAAGTGTTTCTTGAGATCTTTATACATCTTCCTCGCTCCGAGATGTATTGAATATCTGGTTTTATGTGCTTCTTTAAGTACCATTTCTCTCACGTCTCCAAACCTTGGTACCCAAATTCTATCAGTCCTATATCGGGTTCCGTCTTCCCGAATATTAAGATGTTTCTCTGATCCTTTGGGTATCTCATTCTTCAACTTTCCTTCTTTTACAACCCCCTGTTGCGCCTCCTTTATTTGAGTAGTAAGGTTAGTACGAATAATTATATTCATAGCTTTTACCCTTATAGGTTCTCTGTCCTTTCTACTCAAAGCATCGACTACCACATTCGCCTTCCCCGGGTGGTATCGAATCTCAAAATCATAATCATTCAACAGTTCAATCCACCTGCGTTGTCTCATATTCAGTTGCTTCTGATTAAATATATGTTGGAGACTTTTGTGGTCGGTATATATAATACTTTTGACTCCATATAAATAATGCCTCCAAGTCTTTAATGCAAAAACAACAGCACCCAATTCCAAATCGTGAGTTGTATAATTTTGCTCGTGAATCTTCAATTGTCTAGACACATAAGCAATCACCTTCGTTCGTTGCATTAATACACAACCGAGACCTTGCTTTGATGCGTCACAATAAATCACAAAATCATCATTCCTTTCAGGCAATGACAATATAGGTGCCGTAGTTAGCTTTTTCTTCAATAACTGAAACGCCTTCTCTTGTTCATCCTTCCATTCAAATTTCTTCCCTTTATGCGTTAATGCAGTCAAGGGTTTTGCTATTTTAGAGAAATCTTGGATGAATCTTCTGTAGTAACCAGCCAATCCTAAAAATTGACGTATATGCTTCGGAGTTTTTAAGGTTTCCCACTTTTCAACGATTTCGATCTTTGTCGGGTCCACCTGGATACCTTCTTTGTTCACTATGTGACCGAGGAATTGAACTTCTTCCAACCAAAATGCACACTTTGAAAACTTAGCGTACAGTTTTTCTTTCCTCAATACTTCTAGCACTTTTCTCAAATGTTCTTCGTGCTCTTAATCATTCTTTGAGTAAATAAGTATGTCATCAATGAAAACAATGACAAACTTGTCAAGATATGGCCCACACACTCGGTTCATAAGGTCCATGAATACAGCTGGTGCGTTAGTCAATCCAAACGGCATGACCATAAACTCGTAATGACCATAACGCGTCCTAAAAGCAGTTTTTGGAATATCATCCTCCTTTACTCGCATTTGAGGATATCCAGAACGTAAATCGATTTTCGAATAACCGACGAGCCTTGTAGTTGATCAAATAAGTCATCAATTCTCGGCAGTGGATAACGGTTTTTTATGGTAAGTTTATTCAACTCTCTGTAGTCAATACACAACCTAAATGTACCATCCTTCTTCTTGACAAACAAAACAGGAGCTCCCCATGGTGATGTGCTTGGTCGAATGAAACCACGTTCTAATAGTTCTTGCAGTTGGCTTTGCAGTTCTTTCATCTCGCTGGGTGCGAGTCTGTAAGGAGCACGAGCTATTGGTGCAGCTCCTGGTACAAGATCTATTTGAAATTCAACAGATCGATGTGGAGGTAGTTGTAACACCCCGTCAAAAATCCCTTTAACAGAATGTTAACTCTGGTCCCAGTGCTTGGCTTGACTTCTACGTAACAACAATATCTTACAGCGGAAGCAATTAATACCTGAGAATAAAACACGCAAAACGGATCAACAATAATGTTGAGTGAATCTACAGGTTTTAAGTAAACAATACAGTATGTTTAAGAAATAACATTTCGAAAATGTTTATTAGTGGAAGACCACCAAGGTTTAACGTTAAAAGTTTGTAGACAACACCGTGTCCCATTTTAAAAGTTTGTTGACACTACCATGTCAAGTTTCAATCATTTGTAGACAATACCATGTCAAGTTTCAAATATTCGTAGACAATACCATGTCAAGTTTTATCTCATTTGTTCGTAAACCACAGTTTTAAATAACGTTGTATAGTATCTGAAAAATAGTTATCAGAAAATAGTTTAAGTTCCTTGACCACGAGATTTTACAAGTACAACTTCAAGTTGCGAAATGTTTGCATAATCTATGAGCACCTGAATACTAGCAATGACCCGAGTATAGAATCCACTATACTCGCCTTTACCTCATAAAATGTTATACACTTGTTCGAGTGTCTTAATGTTCAAAGTAAATGCACCACAGTTTTTATAGTGGGTGAGGTTGTCAACCTAACGGATCCGTCCATCTAAATTGTGCCTACACCGATGGTATTTAAAGTATTCAAGCTAGAGGCTTTTTGAACAAACTCAATATGCAGATATAGTACTCGTGTCAATACAAAAAGCATTTGATAATGTAAGTATAACAGCGTGTATTCTCATCCCCGAAAACATGTAAAAAGCGGGACTATAGACTCACCTTTGAATAAAGCTCGGATTGAAAAGTGGACAATTTACTTGTACGGTTTATAGCCGAGTAATGCAACCTAAGTATATGTATTTAGGTTGGTCAATAAATATGTATTAAACAAGTGTGGTTTGATAGTATAAGTTGTCTTATTGCTCGAATCGACGCGTTTCAAAGTAGAAATCAACATACAGTCAACTAATTCATGCAAGTCAAACAAAGTCAACTGAAGTCAAACCGAAAGTCAAACTTGGTCAAAGTAGTCAACTAAAGTCAACATAAGTAGGTTCATATCAAATGTTGGTCAACATGTCAAACCTAAGTCAAACAACACGTTTTAGATCATAATTGGTCAATTTCACAATTTCAGTTTATCGTTGTGCACAAAGTTCATGTACATGTAGCAAACTTAGTATATTATCTCATAGTACAAAATTCAAGTAAACATGGAAAACTCCAGATCATAATTATACTCAAAATCGATTCCAAAAAGTCCGGCCATGGTCTCATACGATAATTAAAAGTCAGGAATCAGAAGGGGTACATTTATAGTTTGCCAAGTAAGTTTCTGACCGAGCACTAATTTCGTTTTGGCTATAACCGGAGTTAGGGACATGAAATTGATACAAGACCAGTGGCCATGGTTCAAGGACAAATCAAACTAACACATATCAAAAGTTAAACAATTTTTGTTTAGCCAGTTTGTACAGTTTATTCGTGCAAGTTGAATGTTCAGTTTTCAGCTCAATTCAGAATTTACATAATGTGTGGCCCTATTGTGCCCAATGTATAAGGTTTTAGAGATTGACATTAACTAACCATATGTCACATATCATGTTAAGATTCGTTTTCCAGAAGCATACATGCTAATTCAATAAACACAAACCACAGAGTATAAAACAGAGAGCAAGTTGCTGTTTCGATTCTAGTTTAGTTAGTCACATTCGCACGCAATTATCCGAAAATATAGATACAATTAGACTATGATATCTACATGAAAAGTGAAGTAGTTTTTGTGTAAATTTCAATTATGAAAAGATTTAAACACAGAAGTTAACACATTTTATCATACAAGGTTGTTTTCATGCAGGTGCTGTATAAATCCACTTTTTCACTAAATCAAGCATATCTCAAGTTATACATAAGCAAACGGCATGATATCCTAGTGTAACCTGAGTGTTTTTAAATTATATATCCAATGGTATAAATTTATTAATCCAATTCGTGGTCTATCAAACCCAGATTTCTGATCAATCACAAAAACACAACGTTAATTTCAATTGGCCATAACTTGATCATCCGGAAACGAAATCAAGCGAATCCAAAGCCTAAAATTAATAGTTTTTCACAAGGAACCTAATTATCACATAATATTATGCATTAGAAAAATCAAAATTCACTGATCATGCAATATACAATTCGGTTTTCGCAACAAATAAACAAAACGAGCGATCTAACGCATTAAACAATCAACAAACATCAAGACTTGAGCAATAGACAACCTAATTTATAAAACCTTAATAAAAATCTGATTTTAAAGTTTAGGGTTTAG
Organism: Rutidosis leptorrhynchoides; assembly: GCF_046630445.1. NCBI lineage: Eukaryota > Viridiplantae > Streptophyta > Magnoliopsida > Asterales > Asteraceae > Rutidosis > Rutidosis leptorrhynchoides. The sequence continues at coordinate 58,793,190 of NC_092335.1, forward strand.
CTAATTATACCTTTGATCACAAAATTGTTTATACTAGCGCTTAGAGAACGACGATCGGAGCAAGATTGATCACACGAGTAAGAGCAAACAAGCAAGTTTGATGGTTGATTTATGTGTGTGTGTGTGTTTGATGTGAAGAAGAAGATAGGGAGGAGGAATGAGCTGCATTTTTTCATAGATAGGATGGAATGAATGATTAAAGATGGTATAGAGAATTATCTAACTAGTTATTTAGTGCCTAAAAACAAAAAGTCAACAAACATGGGCCTAAAACTAATAGTCAACATGCATTGGCTACTCATGGGACCAAGGATGATGAGGTATGAGGTCATGGCCATGTGGCCTCGGGCTCGGGTCTCGGGCTCGTTTTGTGTAAAAGCTCGTTCGCGCGTGGTTCGCTTCGAGTGCCATTAACCGTACCGAATTTCCGGAACGTTAACTAGTCGTTGAAACAAAATCACCGTGTTTAATTCATTAAGTAAATAATAAATTAAATTTCTTCCATAAGTTCAATAATTATTAACAATAATTATTCTATCGTTTTTCTGAGTTCCGTTAACTGAAAAGTTTTCTAGGCGATTAACTTTAATCGTGTCGTTTCTAGTTTAATTCGTCAACCGAATTAAGTTCACTAATTAATATAACATATTAATTCAAGTAATCCACTAAGGATCAAGTACGCATTTAATTACTTTAAATATGAAAAAGTTTCACGTAGCCACTGTTAACTCTTCTGAAAGAAAAAAATTCGGCGTATAAAATCGTATGATTTAACTAACGATCATCAAGTATTTAACGGTAGTTTTAACGGAAAAGCTCGGGTTGCTACATTACCCACCCGTTATTGAAAATTTCGTCCCGAAATTTGGATGATGGCAGTTATTGATGAAAATAAAATATTTTCGTATTATTAGATATCCACGTTTCAACGTGAGCTTGAATTCTATAACGAAGTTTGCAAATAAAGTTTATACTTGGCTTGAATAGTTTGTCTTTCCAGACGTAAGCCTTCATAGATTCTTTTAATAAAAGAATTTGGTCATATACGAGTGTTTCGTCAAATAATATGATAAGATTAAATAATCTTTCGGGATCTCTATACGGATGGACTTCTAAGGTCCGTTCGGTTTCGTAATGAATACAAGTTAAGTGTATAGAATTTCTTATCATCAAGAATATGAATGAAATGATTCGGTTACGTGTAAAAATACGACTGAATATGTCACTAATGGATGTATTGAAGTAATAGTTGTCCACCTTGACTTTTCGATGTAATCACTATTGATTCTCCTAAATTTAAGGGATTTGAATATAATCGTTTGAAATCTGTGAGATTTGGATTCCGGTAATTAAGGAAATTAGAATCCTTTTCTTTGATTAAATGCGGTGAATTGCCTTGATTGTTGTGCTTGAAATTTTGCTATAAATTAACTTCCTATGTTTCATTATTTTCACCACTTCTATACTTTCTTCCTCAATTTATACTTCCAAAGATTGTGAAAATGCTCCATCCAGTTCTTATCCTGGATATTTTTCTGATTATCATTTCAGTCATTCTTCTTTTTCATCTACCACCGGAGGAATTTATTTTCTTCTACTATTACCTTGGGGTTATAGTATTTTTAATTTTCCCGTGTCTTTGTGTTGCTATACGCATTGATATACACGGTTTGTAATTTCTGTGTTGTTATTGGGCTTTATATTTTCCCTTATATGTCGGAGCTCTATGCTCTTGTTTTCCCTTCTCGACTTTAAGTCAAGCGAATAATGGTCCAGAATTCGTAGGTATGGAGTTTCGAATGATCATAATATACAAAGTACAAAGGAAAGGTAATAGAATGATTTGATTTGTCAAATTACCAGAGTATCCGAAAAAGACCGAATCATCAAGAAATATATTTCCTTGATATGTTTAGAGGTTAAATAGAATGAAAGGGTTATGTAACATGGTTCATGATGATTGTAAGGTCTGTGAATCATCATCTTCCATTAGAAATTTAGCATGACTTCGGAGCAAGATATTCTCTAAAGATGTCATCGGATCCAGAATTACCTGAATTCTTTGAATATAGGGTTTGGTCCTTGTATTTGTCCTTGGTCTCCTTCATGGTTAGCTCAATCCATTTTTCAGTTCCAAATCTGAGCTTTTTCAATACGTTATTCTTTATCATCAAACTTTTGACAATTAAGACCATCTATAGCTTTTGCTGCTTCGTCAGCATTCTCAAGGTTAACGAATCTGAATCGTTGGTTATCAATCTGAGATGGTTTCAAGAGATTTTATTTTTAGATGATTAAACGCTGATTGTAATCGTCAACGGATCTAATGGTTGACGAATAGGCGTTGTTGATTTCAAAAGTAATGAATGATAATTTCGATGGTTTGATGTGATAATTCATCATAGAATACAAATGAATATAATTCATGAATGTAGTGATCTTTAGGAAGATAACACTTGCTAAAGCTTTACTTAGATTCCGATATGTCAAAATTAGAATATGTAGTAGTTGTTCTTTAGTGAACGGATACACATATCTTGTTAGTGTAATTAGTATAGTTACTGATTATTGAATCAGAATTTGAAGAATGTATAATGTAACATATTAATGTGAGATATAAATATTTCTCGGGTTTTACCTACCCATTAAATATTTTTACAATTTACAGTTTGTACAGAAGAGTTTTTAATTACAATCTTTATGAAGATATATATTCGTATATATTCTTCAGATGTAATCATGGATTTAATGAGTTAATATAATATTAAACTCATTTGATTTACGGTTGAAGATAATCTCCAAAACCTTAGAGATTTCATAATTGTCGCGAAATATTTCGCTAATGAAGTTATGAATCAATACTTCATCATTCATTGTTTATTGATATACCTCGGTATATGATATTGATGCTCGTGAAGTTCTTGTGAAATTTACAAGGCACGAATAATGTTTTCTAGAAAGTTTCGAGTACATCGAAAATAGAAGTGAAAAATCAAACATGTATTTGAATAATACACTTAGTTTATTATGAAATGAAGTTTATTGTGCTGAAGCAGTGATTAATGATTGTTAAGTCATTAACGAAGGATGTACATCATAGCATATTAGTGATATGATTTAACCAAGTAGTACATACTAGTTAAGATTCACACGTAATAGCTTAGTATGAAAAGATTTATTATTGTTCCAAACCATATATATATATATATATATATAAAGTATACATATATAATTTTTTTTCCAGGAAGAATGAGTCAATACATCTTAACTTACAATTACTAATATTCCTTGGTATCTATGGGGCGTATGATGTTGATATCCGAAGTACTGAGTGTGATGTTGAGGTGTGGGATGCGGATGTTGTGGTTGGTGAAGCTGATGCTGTTGGTGGTGATGCTGATGGTACTGGTGGTGCTGGTTATGCTGCTGGTGCTGCTGATGCTCTTAGATTTCGCACCATATTCTCCAGAGCCACTACTCGAGTGCGAAGCTCATTGACTTCTTCTACTATTCCGGGATGATTGGCAGTTCGGACAAGTGGATGAATAAGATCTAGAATTCTGGATATTAGATATTCGTGGCGGGATATCCTGGAAATGAGGGTGAAAATGGTTTTCCGGATTGGTTCGCCGGTAAATGCTTCAGGTTCTTCACCAAGAGGTGAATTCGGATGGTGGAAGGGATCACCTTCTTCTTGTCTCCATTGATTGAGTCGACTACGAACCCATCCCCATTTCATCCAGAACAGATGATGGCTAATAGGTTGGTTCATTCCGGTTACGCTGCCATTGGAGCTCGGGGAGTTCGAGGAATCAAGTGAGAAATCCATATTATATGTTTGAAATAGGGTTTGATATGAAATGGGTGTTGGATATTGAATGATATATTTGTTTCCTTGAATATGTATATATAGCAAAAAGATTTTCGTAATTTACGGAGGAAATTTAGAGAAAGTGTTAGACAAAGTCTATTGGGACAGATATGATAAGATATGATAAGATATCACTTGTCTATACTCCAATAATGGCAGTATGGCGTGTCGAGATCATAAAATGATGAGTATGTCCAGGCAGTGTATTCATAGTGCCAAATAGAAATTAGGGGTGACGGACAGTGTCGGGTAGTGACCAATTGTGACGTGATTGCACGCTCCTTATAGGTTATAATAACAATTAAATTGTACAGTGTAAATTTCTACTCATATTTGAAATTAAACAGTTTATGTTCTAAACGGTATTTATCCAAGTAACCTACTTGACTCGCCCCCAATTCCTTATTTTGCGATGTCGGAACTTCTACATGAGTCACCGTAATGTAATCCCGGTCATTACATTACGCTATCTCACATTTCCATTCGACATCGCTCCATAAGTTCAAGATAGCATAGTCGACTTAATTCTGTTAAATCTCGCGTCGCGTGTAGGTATGCGATTAGTAGTATAGTGTTTAGTTCAAGTCCATATCATATGGGTGCAGTGTGTATATGTATGTGATTTATTGTGTTGCACTACATGTAGCATAGTGACACAAACAGTGCAAGTATGGTGTATAAAAGTCATCCAAGACACATGGCTATAGACTAGACCAACTAATGCGCCCTACCGTTAGACACACTAATGCATCCTAGTTCCCTATAGTCAAAGCTCTGATACCAAATGTAACACCCCGTCAAAAATCTCTTTAACAGAATGTTAACTCTGGTCCCAGTGCTTGGCTTGACTTCTACGTAACAACAATATCTTACAGCGGAAGCAATTAATACCTGAGAATAAAACACGCAAAACGGATCAACAATAATGTTGAGTGAATCTACAGGTTTTAAGTAAACAATACAGTATGTTTAAGAAATAACATTTCGAAAATGTTTATTAGTGGAAGACCACCAAGGTTTAACGTTAAAAGTTTGTAGACAACACCGTGTCCCATTTTAAAAGTTTGTTGACACTACCATGTCAAGTTTCAATCATTTGTAGACAATACCATGTCAAGTTTCAAATATTCGTAGACAATACCATGTCAAGTTTTATCTCATTTGTTCGTAAACCACAGTTTTAAATAACGTTGTATAGTATCTGAAAAATAGTTATCAGAAAATAGTTTAAGTTCCTTGACTACGAGATTTTACAAGTACAACTCCAAGTTGCGAAACGTTTGCATAATCTATGAGCACCTGAATACTAGCAATGACCCGAGTATAGAATCCACTATACTTGCCTTTACCTCATAAAATGTTATACACTTGTTCGAGTGTCTTAATGTTCAAAGTAAATACACCACAGTTTTTATAGTGGGTGAGGTTGTCAACCTAACGGATCCGTCCATCTAAATTGTGCCTACACCGATGGTATTTAAAGTATTCAAGCTAGAGGCTTTTTGAACAAACTCAATATGCAGATATAGTACTCGTGTCAATACAAAAAGCATTTGATAATGTAAGTATAACAGCGTGTATTCTCATCCCCGAAAACATGTAAAAAGCGGGACTGTAGACTCACCTTTGAATAAAGCTCGGATTGAAAAGTGGACAATTTACTTGTACGGTTTATAGCCGAGTAATGCAACCTAAGTATATGTATTTAGGTTGGTCAATAAATATGTCTTAAACAAGTGTGGTTTGATAGTATAAGTTGTCTTATTGCTCGAATCGACGCGTTTCAAAGTAGAAATCAACATACAGTCAACTAATTCATGCAAGTCAAACAAAGTCAACCGAAGTCAAACCGAAAGTCAAACTTGGTCAAAGTAGTCAACTAAAGTCAACATCAGTAGGCTCATATCAAATGTTGGTCAACATGTCAAACCTAAGTCAAACAACACGTTTTAGATCATAATTGGTCAATTTCACAATTTCAGTTTATCGTTGTGCACAAAGTTCATGTACATGTAGCAAACTTAGCATATTATCTCATAGTACAAAATTCAAGTAAACATGGAAAACTCCAGATCATAATTATACTCGAAATTGATTCCAAAAAGTCCAGCCATGGTCTCATACGATAATTAAAAGTCAGGAATCAGAAGGGGTACATTTATAGTTTGCCAAGTAAGTTTCTGACCGCGCACTAATTTCGTTTTGGCTATAACCGGAGTTAGGGACATGCAATTGATACAAGACCAGTGGCTATGGTTCAAGGACAAATCAAACTAACACATATCAAAAGTTAAATAATTTTTGTTTAGCCATTTTGTACAGTTTATTCGTGCAAGTTGAATGTTTAGTTTTCAGCTCAATTCAGAATTTACATAATGTGTGGCCCTATTGTGCCCAATGTATAAGGTTTCAGAGATTGACATTAACTAACCATATGTCACATATCATGTTAATATTCGTTTTCCAGAAGCATACATGCTAATTCAATAAACACAAACCACAGAGTATAAAACAGAGAGCAAGTTGCTGTTTCGATTCTAGTTTAGTTAGTCACATTCGCACGCAATTATCCGAAAATATAGATACAATTAGACTATGATATCTAATGAAAAGTGAAATACTTTTTGTGTAAATTTCAATTATGAAAAGATTTAAACACAGAAGTTAACACATTTTATCATACAAGGCTGTTTTCATGCAGGTGCTGTATAAATCCACTTTTTCACTAAATCAAGCATATCTCAAGTTATACATAGGCAAATGGAATGATATCCTAGTGTAACCTGAGTGTTTTTCAATTACCTATCCAATGGTATAAATTTCTTAATCCAATTCGTGGTCTATCAAACCCAGATTTTTGATCAATCACAAAAACACAACGTTAATTTCAATTGGCCATAACTTGATCATCCGGAAACGAAATCAAGCGAATCCAAAGCCTAAAATTAATAGTTTTTCACCGTGTTTAAAAGCTCGTTTTGTGTAAAAGCTCGTTCGCGCGTGGTTCGTTTCGAGTGCCATTAACCGTACCGAATTTCCGGAACGTTAACTAGTCGTTGAAACAAAATCACCGTGTTTAATTCATTAAGTAAATAATAAATTAAATTTCTTTCATAAGTTCAATAATTATTAACAATAATTATTCTATCGTTTTTCTGAGTTCCGTTAACTGAAAAGTTTTCTAGGCGATTAACTTTAATCGTGTCGTTTCTAGTTTAATTCATCAACCGAATTAAGTTCACTAATTAATATAACATATTAATTCAAGTAATCCACTAAGGATCAAGTACGCATTTAATTACTTTAATTATGAAAAAGTTTCACGTAGCCACTGTTAACTCTTCTGAAAGAAAAAAATTCGGCGTACAAAATCGTATGATTTAACTAACGATCATCAAGTATTTAACGGTAGTTTTAACGGAAAAGCTCGGGTTGCTACAGTAGTCCCGGTAATTCCTTCGGAAATACATCGGGAAATTCTTTTACGACGGGAACATCATTGATGCTCTTTTCTTCAGTTTGTACTTTCTCGACGTGTACTAGAATAGCATAGCAACCTTTTCTTATTAGTTTTTGTGCCTTCAAATTACTAATAAGATGTAGCTTCGTGTTGCCCTTTTCTCCGTACACCATTAAGGGTTCTCCTTCTTCTCGTACAATGCGAATTACATTTTTGTAACATACGATCTCTGCTTTCATCTCCTTCAGCCAGTCCATGCCAACTATTACATCAAAACTCCCTAACTCTATTGGTATCAAATCAATCTTAAATATTTCGCTACCCAGTTTAATTTCTCGATTCCGGCATATATAATCTGCTGAAATTAATTTACCGTTTGCTAATTCGAGTAAAAATTTACTATCCAACGGCATCAATGGACAACTTAATTTAGCACAAAAATCTCTACTCATATAGCTTCTATCCGCACCTGAATCAAATAAAATGTAAACAGATTTATTGTCAATAAGAAACGTACTCGTAACAAGCTCCGGGTCTTCCTGTGCCTCTGCCGCATTAATATTGAAAACTCTTCTGCGGCTTTGTCCATTCGTGTTCTCCTGGTTCGGGAAATTTCTAATAATGTGGCTCGTTTTTCCACATTTATAACAAACTACATTGGCATAACTTGCTCCGACACTACTTGCTCCGCCATTACTCATTCCGACACCATTTGTTCCTGTCGTTCTGTTAACCCCTGGTCCGTAGACCTCACACTTCGCCGCGCTATGACCATTTCTTTTACACTTGTTGCAAAATTTGGTGCAAAACCTCGAGTGATACTTTTCACACCTTTGGCATAGCTGCTTCTGATTGTTGTTGTTGTTGCGGTTGTTACTGTTGTTAGGATGATTGTTGTTGTTGTTGTTGTTGTTGTTGTTGTTGTTGTGCCGTTTGTTGTAGTTGCGATTGATGTTGTGACTGTTGGGATAGTTGTTGTTGTTTTGGTGACTCTTATCACCGTTTTCCTCCCACTTTCTTTTGACTAGCTTCACGTTGGCCTCTTCGGCCGCCTGTTCTTTAATTCTTCCCTCAATCTGGTTCACTAGTTTGTGAGCCATTCTACATGCCTTTTGTATAGAGGCAGGCTCGTGTGAACTTATATCTTCTTGGATTCTCTCCGGTAACCCTTTCACAAACGCGTCGATCTTCTCTTCCTCATCTTCGAACGCTCTCGGACACAATAGGCACAATTCTGTGAATCGTCTTTCGTACGAAGTAATATCGAATCCCTGTGTTCGTAACCCTCTAAGTTCTGACTTGAGCTTATTGACCTCGGTTCTGAGATGGTACTTCTCGTTCATCAAGTGCTTGAATGCTGACCACGGTAGCGCGTAAGCAGCATCTTGTCCCACTTGCTCTAGATAGGTATTCCACCATGTTAACGCAATACCTGTGAAGGTATGCGTAGCGTACTTCACTTTGTCTCCTTCAGCACACTTACTTATGGCAAACACCGATTCAACTTTCTCAGTCCACCGTTTTAATCCGATTGGTCCTTCAATCTCATCAAATTCTGAAGGTTTACAGGCAGTCAATTCCTTGTAGGAGCATCCTACACGATTTCTTGCGCCGTTAGCTATATTGCTAGATTCAGAGTTATTATTGGTATGTAGCGCGGCCTGTACTGCGGCTATGTTTGAAGCAAGAAAGGCACGAAATTCCTCTTCGCTCATATTCAAGGTGTGTCGAGTAGTCGGTGCCATTTCCTTCAAAATAGTCAAATGAAACAAGTTAATCATACAGAATATTAAGAGTAGTCAATAGTATCTCGTAGCATAATATGAACTCATTTATAAAAGCTTTTTCTTCATATTAGCGTTTTATAAGTTTAAATTCGGGTACTACCTACCCGTTAAGTTCATACTTAGTAGCTAATATACAATTCAACTACTACAATTCCATATGAAAAACTGATTATAATAATATATCACATACAAATATTCTTCAAACTTACAACTTCGTTATATTACATATAACATGAAATATAGTACACTATGATACAGGACAGTTTTGAAGATAAATCTAGTTAATACGCAAGTTGTTCAGCAAAGGAAATAAAGACACGTAATTCATAAGTCCAGAAACAAGTCATGCATTCTGGTTTTACTAAGACGACTTCCCATCCTTGGTCTTATGGAAAATAACCGTTATGACCATTGGCTAGGCAGCATGTTGTAATGTCGTCAAAAGGACGAGGGTTTCGTAATGTCCAACAGCCCCGTAATAATCTAAAAACCTTGTTTCTCACCCCAACTACTGAATCCGTCACTTGTGGGAAAGTTTTATTTAAAAGCTGCAATCCGATGTTCTTTTTCTCACTTTGGTAAGAAGCGAACATTACTAACCCGTAAGCATAACATGCTTCTTTATGTTGCATGTTAAAAGCTCTTTCTAATTCACGAAATCCTATGTTGGGATATGTTGAGTCAAAATAGGTTCTTAACCCGTAGCGTAAAATTACATTTGGGTTCCCCGCATTTAACGCTTTAAAGAAAACACGGCATAACTTAAAGTCTCCCCAATGTGATATACCCCACCTATCAAAGGAAAGCCTTTTATAAACTAAGGCATTTCTGGAAAGTCTTTCAAATGTTTGACAAGTTAATTTCGCCATAACTAAATGTGCTGATGAATTCTGACCGACTCTAGACAAGATTTCCTCAATCATATCCTCTGGTAGGTCTTCTAAAATATTCGGTTGTCTACCCTTAACGTCCATTTTATTTTTATACTGTAAAATAGACAAGGATTAGATTCGTAATAACAAACAATACAAGCAATTTTTACATAGAACATAAAAGTACAAGCACACTATAATACATTTATTACACAACATGCTCACACCCCTCTAATCTGAATCACTGGTTTCTTCTTCTTCGGACATGGTTCTTTTTCCTAATCTTCTAGGGATATATGATGTTCCTCTAATACGAGTCATCATTTTCCACATTGGTTTAGAAAAACCTGGTGGTTTAGAGGTTCCCGGGTTATTGTCACGATATTGAAAATACGGGTGTTGACGGTACATATAAAGTTCATCGGGGTCGGAATCAGATTTCTCTATTTTGATGTCTTTTTCCTTATTATTTTCTTTTGCCTCATTAATTTGGGTCGGGGTAATTTTTATAACATCATCGGAATCCTCGTCAGGATCCGATTCATCGGAAAATTGGTAATTTTCTCAATATTTTGCTTCCTTAGTGGAAACACCATTGACCATTATTAACTTTGGTCCATTGGTTGAGTATTTTCTTTTATTTGACCGGTTTTCTGTGGTTCCTACTATTCCCCCCTCCGGATCCTCTTCTTCTTCCGGTTCCTCTTCTTCTGGTTCCTCTTTTTCCAGTTCCTCTTCTTCCGGTTTCGTTTCCTCTTCTTCTGGTTCTTCGGGAACTTGTGAATCTTGCCAATATATATTCGACTCTTCGTTATTATTAGGTGAGTCAATGGAATTTGTGCTAGAGGTAGACATCTATCACACAATATCAAACATGTTAAAAGATTAATATATCACATAATATTTACATGTTAATAATATATAGTTTCCAACAAAAATGTTAAGCAATCATTTTTAAAGAAAACACGGTCGAAGTCCAGACTCACTAATGCATCCTAACAAACTCGATAAGACACACTAATGCAAATTTTCTGGTTCTCTAAGACCAACGCTCTGATACCAACTGAAATGTCCCGTTCATATTGATTATAAACGTTCCATATTAATTGATTTCGTTGCGAGGTTTTGACCTCTATATGAGATGTTTTTCAAAGACTGCATTCATTTTTAAAACAACCATAACCTTTATTTTATCAATAAAGGTTTTAAAAACATTACGTAGATTATCAAATAATGATAATCTAAAATATACTGTTTACACACGATCATTATATAATGGTTTACAATAGAAATATATTACATCGACATATGTTTCTTGAATGCAGTTTTTACACAATATCATACAAACATGGACTCCAAATCTTGTCCTTATTTTAGTATGCAACAGTGGAAGCTCTTAGTATTCACCTGAAAATAAACATGCTTTAAACGTCAACAAAAATGTTGGTGAGTTATAGGTTTAACCTATATATATCAAATAATAGACCACAAGATTTCATATTTCAATACACATCCCATACATAGAGATAAAAATCATTCATATGGTGAACACCTGGTAACCGACATTAACAAGATGCATATATAAGAATATCCCCATCATTCTGGGACACCCTTCGGATATGATATAAATTTTGAAGTACTAAAGCATCCGGTACTTTGGATGGGGTTTGTTAGGCCCAATAGATCTATCTTTAGGATTCACGTCAATTAGGGAGTCTGTTCCCTAATTCTTAGATTACCAGACTAAATAAAAAGGGACATATTCGATTTCGATAATTCAATCATAGAATGTAGTTTCACGTACTTGTATCTATTTTGTAAATCATTTATAAAACCTGCATGTATTCTCATCCCAAAAATATTAGATTTTAAAAGTGGGACTATAACTCACTTTCACAGATATTTCCTTCCTCGGAAATAAGACTTGGCCACGGATCGATTCACGAACCTATACAAATATGTACATATATATCAAAGTATGATCAAAATATAATTACAACCATTTTTATTATGTTTTAAAGATTTGAATGTATTAAGTCAGTTGTCCTCGTTAGTAACCTACAACTAGTTGTCCACAGTTAGATGTACAGAAATAAATCGATATATATTATCTTGAATCAATCCACGACCCAGTGTATACACGTCTCAGGCTAGATCACAATTCAAAGTATATATATATTTTTGGAATCAACCTCAACCCTGTATAGCTAACTCCAACATTACTGCATATAGAGTGTCTATGGTTGTTCCAAATAATATATATACATGGGTCGATATGATATGTCAAAACATTTACATACGTGTCTATGGTATCCCAAGATTACATAATATATTAGAATACATGTATAATACAACATAAGTTAGCTAGGATATGATTTGTATAGATTTGTTAAACATTTCCCGTAGCTAAAAAGATCAAAAATATCCAATCTTGTTTTACCCATAACTTCTTCATTTTAAATCCGTTTTGAGTGAATCAAATTGCTATGGTTTCATATTGAACTCTAATTTAAGAATCCAAACAGAAAAAGTATAGGTTTATTGTTGGAAATTTAAGTTACATGTCAATTACTAAAGAGGTAATCATTTCCGTCGAAAGAACGACATCTTGATGACCATTTTGAAAAACATACTTTCACTTTGAGTTTAACCAAGATTTTTGGATATAGTTTCATGTTCATATGAAAAATCATTTTCCCAGAAGAACAACTTTTAAATCAAAGTTTATCATATTTTTTAATTATCCAAACCAAAACAGCCCCCGGTTTCACTATGACGGCGTATATCCGATTTTATGGTGTTCATCGTGTTTCTAGGTTTTAAATCATTAAATTAGAATATCATATAGATATAGAACATGTGTTTAGTTGATTTTTAAAGTCAAGTTATAAGGATTAACTTTTTTTTGCGAACAAGTTTAGAATTAACTAAACTATGTTCTAGTGATTACAAGTTTAAACCTTCGAATAAGATAGCTTTATATTTATGAATCGAATGATGTTATGAACATCATTACTACCTCAAGTTTTCTGGATAAAACCACTGGAAATGAGAAAAATGGATCTAGCTTCAAAGGATCCTTGGATGGCTTGAAAGTTCTTGAAACAGAATCATGACACGAAAACAGTTCAAGTAAGATTTTCACTCGAAATAAGATTGTTATAATGTAGAAATTGAATCAAAGTTTGAATATGAATATTACCTTGAATTAGAAAGATAACCTACTGTAAATAACAAAGGTTCCTTGATCTTAGATGATTACTTGGAATGGATTAGAAAGCTTGGAAGTAGACTTGCAAACTTGGAAGTATTCTTGATTTTTATGAAACTATACTTATGGAATTTATGAAGAACACTTAGAACTTGAAGATGGGACTTGAGAGAGATTAATTAGATGAACAAAATTGAAGAATGAAAGTGTTTGTAGGTGTTTTTGGTCGTTGGTATATGGATTAGATATAAAGGATATGTAATTTTGTTTTCATGTAAATAAGTCATGAATGATTACTAATATTTTTGTAATTTTATGAGATATTTCATGCTAGTTGCCAAATGATAGTTCCCACATGTGTTAGATGACTCACATGGGCTACTAAGAGCTGATCATTAGAGTGTATATACCAATAATACATACATCTAAAAGTTGTGTATTGTACGAGTACGAATACGGGTGCATACGAGTAGAATTGTTGATGAAACTGAACGAGGATGTAATTGTAATCATTTTTGTTAAGTAGAAGTACTTTGATATGTGTTTTGAAGTCTTTCAAAAGTGTAAGAATACATATCAAAACACAACATGTATATACATTCTAATGGAGTCGTTAAGTCTTCGTTAGTCGTTACATGTAAGTGTTGTTTTGAAACCTTTAAGTTAACGATCTCAATTAATGTTGTTAACCCAATGTTTATTATATCAAATGAGATGTTAAATTATTATATTATCATGATATTATGATGTATGAATATCTCTTAATATGATATATATATTAAAATATCGTTACAACGATAATCGTTACATATAAGTCTCGTTTCGTAATTCTTGGGTTAGTAGTCTTGTTTTTACATATGTAGTTCATTGTTAACACACTTAATGATATATTTAAATATCATTTTATCATGTTAAATATAGTGTATCAATATCTTAATATGATACATATATATTTAGTAGACGTTATCATAACGATAATCGTTATATATATCATTTCGAGTTTCTTAACTTAGTAATCTCATTTCTTTTGTATATCACACATTGTTAATATACTTAGTGAGATACTTACTCATCATAATCTCATGTCAACCATATATATGTCTATATATACCACAACATGTAGTTTTTACAATTTTGTAACGTTCGTGAATCACCAGTCAACTTGGGTGATCAATTGTCTATATGAAACTTATTTCATTTAATCAAGTCTTAACAAGTTTGATTGCTTAACATGTTGGAAACATTTAGTCATGTAAATATCAATCTCAATTAATATATATAAACATGGAAAAGTTCGGGTCACTACAGTCTTCTCCCCAAAAAGTAACGTCCTCAAAAGCTAACAACTTGCAGGGTGGAGATGGAGGGAAATTAGTACGAAGCTAAGTGAGTACAACTATTGACATGCAGTAGTATATCACAGTATTTACACTTTTATGTCATCTAACAGCAGTCTAAAGAGACATCGACGGACCGGCCAAACACTTAACTGCCAGTTGATCAGACTGGGGCTTACCGAAAGTCCCTCGCACATCCATGAATGCATAAATCCTCCAGATGTGACGAACACATCATTCAAACATATACGAACATGAATGCTAGCTACCTCATGAGGGACTGATATCGCTTCATTTATACATAATATTATTCGCTATATCTGGTTCTTTTCGGGTATAAAATGATGAAGATTGAAGACTTTGGTTCGTGGATATGGTAAAAATGATGGTTTCAGCTTAATGAGTCTTCGTGTGGGTGTTTTGGATGTATTCGGTGAGTTTTGGTATCAATAGAACAAGTTTAAGTGATAAGTTAAAACCAAAAGTCGAGCTGTTGTTTCTGATACATTTCGCACCGCAATTCCTGTTAACGCGGTCGCAATTTACCCAATTGTGCTCGCATGAAAAATCTCGCGGTCTCATTGTATTAACAGAAATCCATAAGTTGAGAACAAGGTAAATCGCGCTCGCATTACAATCTAGTGCGGGCGCGAGGTGACCTTATGCGGTCGCAATATTTGAGTCAGCCAGCAACGAATTTTTACTCCTATAAATAGGATTTTATCCCCATAACTTGGGTCAGTTTTTGTTTTACGAAAAAAATAGTTAGGGTTACGAATTTTTTGTAGTGACCCTAACTTTTCCATGTTTATATATATTAATTGAGATTGATATTTACATGATTAAATGTTTCCAACATATTAAGCAATCAAACTTGTTAAGACTTAATTAATTGAAATATGTTTCATATAGACAATTGACCACCCAAGTTGACCGGCGATTCACGAACGTTAAAACTTGTAAAAACGACATGACGATATATATATATAGATATACATATGGTTAACATGAGATTATGATAAGTACGTATCTCCATAATTATATTAACAATGAGTTATATACATATAAACAAGACTACTAACTTAAGGATTTCGAAACGAGACATATATGTAACGATTATAGTTGTAACGATATTTAAATGTATATATATCATATTAAGATATATTAATATATCATAATATCATGATAATATAATAATTTAACATCTCATTAGATATAATAAACAATGGGTTAACAACATTAATTGAGATCGTTAACTTAAAGGTTTCAAAACAACACTTATATGTAACGACTAACGATGACTTAACGACTCAGTTAAAATGTATATACATGTAGTGTGATGACCCGGAAATTTCTGATCAAATTTAAACTTTAATCTTTATATGTTTCCGACACGATAAGCAAAATCTGTAATATTGAGTCTCGAAAGTTTTGAAATATATATTCATGTAATCAATTACCCTTTGACTATGCTCAACGATTCACGAACATTTATGTGTATACTGATATGTATATATAATATATACTTATTAATTGAAAACATTAACAAAGTATTAGATATAAAATACTTTACATAAAAGTATTTGTTTCAATATGTTTATCGATGGAATTAAAAGATAATATCATATGATTAAATTATCAGATACATTGAATTATGATTACGAGTCTCTGTTAAGAGGCCCACGTTGATTTGAGAAATCATTTCTTTTTAGCGGTATTCGGAATATTTGGTAATGTGATTTACAAGTAAGAACAAAAGTTTCATTAATGAGAATTAGATAAAAGTTAGTGGAGATTCCTGCTTAACTTTCAATGCATGCTTTACAATTATTGTCTCGTGTCTTTTGGTAAGATAATGATTAGTTTTCATAATATTGAAAATGTTTTACGATATAGATAAAACCTTTTTAAAGGATGATTTGGAATATAATTAATTTTGGAAAACCAAATTTATAAGTACTCGATTTAGTTTCAAGCGTACAAAAACGTTTTCAGTTTTAAAAAGAACTTTATTATTAAAACGTATATAACTTTGATAAATATCTAGAACCACTTTTGACAACTCATTACTTAACCAGTATGATAAAGATAACGATATTTATATATATAACGATTTAAATTAATAAGCGTATTATACGTACATAGTTTTATACTTTTACTATACTATAACTTTACCTTTACTTTACTTTTACTTTTCTTTAACTTTAATAATTCATACTTTAATAATTCACTTTAATAATTCATACTTTAATAATTCACTTTAAAGCATGTTTATTCTCAGGTATTAAAGAAATCTTCCGCTGTGCATTAGCTCATTTTAAGGATATTACTTGAAGTCATTCATGACATACTTTGAAAGACGTTGCATTCGAGTCGTTGAGTTCATCAAGATTAATATTAAGTCAATTATAGTTGGATGTAATATGAAATGGCATGCATGCCGTCAATTTTTGATGTAAAGAAAGTTTGTCTTTTAAAAACGAATGCAATGTTTGTAAAACGTATCATATAGAGGTCAAATACCTCGCGATGTAATCAACTATTGTGAATCGTTTATAATATATATGAACGGGTCCTTTCAGTTGGTATCAGAGCGGTGGTCTTAGCGAACCAGGTCTTACATTAGTGTGTCTAACAGATAGTCGTTAAGATGCATTAGTGAGTCTGGACTTCGACCGTGTCTGCATGTCAAAAGTTTTGCTTATCATTTTTAGTCGGAAATCATCTACTTATCATCCTTAGGAAATTACCTGCTTATCATTCTTAAGTCTAGACGCATTTTCCTGCATTTATTGCAAAATAGTGTATAGACAAATTCACACCTTAGCATATCTGCTAATTAATATCTTATCGTATCTGTTACTGTGAACTTTAACTGACATCTTTCAAAGATTCCTCCGTAATTTATGGGATTTTGGTATTATATACACATATGTAAATTATGTATTAAAGAATACCAAATCTAAATTCTACAATCTATTTCATACCAAAAATTCTTTCCCTGATCATACGAGATGGATCTCTCAACCAGTTCGAACTCCTCAGATTCCGACAGCTATTCCGATATGAATATCTACCTAAGCTCCGAAAGCAGCTTCACCGGAATGGATCAAACAATCTCCCATCATCTATTCTGGATGAATTGGGGATGGGTTCGTAGTCTACTCAATCATTGGAGACAAGAAGAAGGCGATCCTTTCCATCCACCACATTGCCCTCTTGGCGATGAACCTGAAGCACTTACCGGCGAACCTATTCGAGACACCATTTTCTCACTCATTGCTAGAGTATCTCGTCACGATTATATACTATCTCATATTATGAATCTTATTATTCCGCTCGCTCCAACCGCCAATCATCCCGGTGTACTAGCAGAAGTTAACGAACTTCGCGCTCGAGTAGTGGCTCTGGAACATATGGTGCAAAGATTACAAACACCATCAGCAGCACCAGCAGCATAACCAGTACCGCCAGTAACATCAACATCGCAAGCCTCAATACCCTAAGCACCAGCAGCATCACCGGCATCAACGGTATCACCATCATCAACACCAACAGTATCATTACCACCATCAACAATCACGTCCGCATCACACGCCTCAACATCACAACCTGTACCTCAGATATCAATATCACATGTACCATAAATACCAAGGAGTACCAAAAACAACAAACGATGAAGTATTAATCGGAGAAACATTCTGTGGTGATTATGTAATCTCTAAAGTCTTAGAGATTATCTATTTCAACCTTAACCATAAATCAGATAAGTGGACAGAAATGATAGAAAGAAGAATCGAAACCCTGACAAGAATGGTGTGCGATTTACAAACTAGACTTGTTATACCAGCATCATCAGCACTAGCAGCACTTATAACATATAAGCTCCGCCAGTTCAAGAAATTACTGTGGATATCATCACAAATCAACAACACGTATATTGTATCAACGAGTTATGAAGTATTAACTCATTCTTTCTGAAGAATTTATAGATATTTATATATATGAATTCTGAAACTATAATAAATCTTTCGTACTAAGCTATTGAGTATGAATTTAAAAAGGGTAGATACTACTCGGTTAAATTCATATTACTAATATGCTATGATGTACATCCTTCGTTAACAACCTAACCATCGTTAACTACAATCTCTGCTTCAATTAAATGAATTCGGTTTCATAATAAACCAAGTGTATCATTCAACAACATGTTTGATTTTACACTTTCATCTTCGATGCACTCGAAACTTTCTAGAAAACAACATTCGTATCTTGCGAAGTTAGCCAGAGTTCTATGAGCATCAGCATAGTTCACTAAGGAAATATCTATAAGAATAAATAATGAAGTATTAATCATAGTAGTGAAATACTTTGTGAAGATTATGTAATCTCTAATGTTTTAGAGATTATTCATTTCTAATTCAAGCCGAAAATCAAATGAGCTTAATATGATATTAACTCATTAAATCTGTATTACATCGAAAGAAAATATACATATATTTTCATAAAGATTGTAATAAAATTCTCTGGTACAAAACATTACTCGTGAAATTTTTTTTAACGGGTAGGTAATACCCGAGAGATATTTAAATTCACAATTAATATGTTACATTCTTCGATTCTGATTCAACAATCATCAATTATACTCCCTACTTTTACAACAATACACATTCTTTTATAGAAATCAAAACAACCATACTCATTCGAATCTAATTACATATTCTGATGTTGAAATTTCAGAATTTAATTCGAGAAATAACCGAAATCATCACTCTTAGATTCCTGCACCTATCAAAACTATACTTTGACTTCAAAATTGTACTAGAACATCATTTCTATTCATGGAACCCAGAAGAATAATTGTAAAATTCAAAATCCTAGAACATCATATGTGTTCAAACCCTTCGAAATTCCTGAAGACACGCGAGATGATGATCCAACCACACATTACCCACCGTCATGCACCTGAAAAGCTCTCGAAACCAAAGTTATAGTTTAACACGTATCCGTGTCAGACCCTTTGACATTTATTACCAAATATAAATTTTCCACATCTTTCCAAAGTAGACAGTTTTGTCACGGCTCCAGCAAATCACCTTCAATTGTTTATACAATTACCCCTTCATCATTGTTACCGGGGAACCTTTTATATCTCGCCACATTAGCAGTAAACTTATCAACAACTTTAATAAACTTCAACTTAAACCTCTCTGAAAAGTCATTATACTTATTCATTGAAACCCCATCATGTACTCACCTACATCCTGTAACAATAATTGTCATACCAACTACTGGGAATCAGTAATCAGTATTTTGAAATTCGCAGCGATTCTACGCTAACAGTTATATTTATACATATAACGCCTAACGCCAATACTTACATACTTTGAATATGAAGTTTCTGAAAAACACCCTGAATTACGAATTAGTTCTCAAAATGCTGATGAAGCAGCAAAAACTGTAAACGACTTTAACAGTCAAAAGTTTGATGATAAAGAATGGTATGGTGGTAAAGCTGAGAAAAAGAGAAGGTTTGGAACTGAAAAACGGATTGAGTAGACCATGAAGGAGACCAAGGACAAATACAAGGACCAAACACTGTATTTAAAGAATCCTGATGATTCTGTTTCTGATGAAGTCATTAACGAATACCTTGCTCCTTACTCTAAAACCTTTGTGGACAATATTCTTCATCATCATCTTATCTTAAATATTCTAAGATATCATCATATCTTCCATTATAAATATCCTCCATATTTCTGAAGATATTTCCATAACTATTCTTACCTGAAACCATTACCTCTTCATGCTATCTGTGTTATATCATAAAAGAAACTATTTTAGTTCTAAATGCCGAAATCTTCGAGTTTAAAATATGAATGTTTTGAAGTAGTGTTGGGAACTGAAGCATGAGTTAGTATAATATAATGACACTTGATCAACGTGATTATATTACAGTAAGTCATGCTGAGTTTTTAATGGAACGTGATGATTCACAGAACATACCGTCATCATGTGCCATTTACACGACTCTTACATTCTACCCAATTTCCAAAAATATTAAGAACATATCTTCTTGATAGTTCTATCTTTTCGGATATTCTGGTAATTTACCAAATCAAAATCGTGCAATTACGATTTCCTTCTTAAGAACATTAACTATGTTCATTTCAAAATCCATACCTACGAATTCCGGACCATTATTCGCTTGACTTGAAGTCGGGAAGAGGAGACAAAAGTATGGAACTCTTGAATATAAAAGAAAATATAAAGCTCGACAACAACACATAAATTACAAACCGTACATATCAATACGTATTGCCACGTAAAGGCACGGGAAAATTAAAAATACTATAACCCCAAGGTAATAGTAGAAGTGAATAAAATCCTCCGGTGGTAGATGAAAGAGAAGAATGACAGATATGAAAGTTAGGAGTATATCAAGAATCAGTACTGGATGGAGCATATTAACGAATGCTTAAAGAATGAATTGAGGAGAAAGAATAGAAGATGTTAGATATGGAAAATAAGGAAAAGAAGGGGGTGGATTTATAGTAAAATATCCGACAGGTCAATCAAAACAGATTATTGCATTTAATCAAAGAAGATCCTGATTTCCTAAATCGCCGAAGAACCAAATCTTATTACGAAGATTTTCTTTAAATCGCATGAATTCCGGAAATCAATCATAACTACGTCATCAGTTAAAATGATTCTACATTTACTCATTTCACTCTCTTGCGATAGCTTCACTTATACTCTTCGTATAATCAAATTGCTTTATCTATATTACTCAATGATGATGAAACTCTATTTTCAACTCATATTCGCCATGAAAACATTTTTATAGTTAGCCATGACGACCTCGATCAAATTTCGGGAAGAAATTTCTTTAACGGGTAGGTACTGTGATGACCCGGAAATTTCTGATCAAATTTAAACTTTAATCTTTATATGTTTCCGACACGATAAGCAAAATCTGTAATATTGAGTCTCGAAAGTTTTGAAATATATATTCATGTAATCAATTACCCTTTGACTATGCTCAACGATTCACGAACATTTATGTGTATACTGATATGTATATATAATATATACTTATTAATTGAAAACATTAACAAAGTATTAGATATAAAATACTTTACATAAAAGTATTTGTTTCAATATGTTTATCGATGGAATTAAAAGATAATATCATATGATTAAATTATCAGATACATTGAATTATGATTACGAGTCTCTGTTAAGAGGCCCACGTTGATTTGAGAAATCATTTCTTTTTAGCGGTATTCGGAATATTTGGTAATGTGATTTACAATTAAGAACAAAAGTTTCATTAATGAGAATTAGACAAAAGTTAGTGGAGATTCCTGCTTAACTTTCAATGCATGCTTTACAATTATTGTCTCGTGTCTTTTGGTAAGATAATGATTAGTTTTCATAATATTGAAAATGTTTTACGATATAGATAAAACCTTTTTAAAGGATGATTTGGAATATAATTAATTTTGGAAAACCAAATTTATAAGTACTCGATTTAGTTTCAAGCGTACAAAAACGTTTTCAGTTTAAAAAGAACTTTATTATTAAAACGTATATAACTTTGATAAATATCTAGAACCACTTTTGACAACTCATTACTTAACCAGTATGATAAAGATAACGATATTTATATATATAACTATTTAAATTAATACGCGTATTATACGTACATAGTTTTATACTTTTACTATACTATAACTTTACCTTTACTTTACTTTTACTTTTCTTTAACTTTAATAATTCATACTTTAATAATTCACTTTAATAATTCATACTTTAATAATTCACTTTAAAGCATGTTTATTCTCAGGTATTAAAGAAATCTTCCGCTGTGCATTAGCTCATTTTAAGGATATTACTTGAAGTCATTCATGACATACTTTGAAAGACGTTGCATTCGAGTCATTGAGTTCATCAAGATTAATATTAAGTCAATTATAGTTGGATGTAATATGAAATGGCATGCATGCCGTCAATTTTTGATGTAAAGAAAGTTTGTCTTTTAAAAACGAATGCAATGTTTGTAAAACGTATCATATAGAGGTCAAATACCTCGCGATGTAATCAACTATTGTGAATCGTTTATAATATATATGAACGGGTCCTTTCATGTAGTGTATTTAGATGTATTAAAATACTTTTGGAAGACTTCAAGACATATATCAAAACACTCATACTTAACGAAAATGGTTACAGTTACTTTCCCGTTCTTTTCTTTCATCAAGAATTCTAGTCGTATTCTTACCCGTATTATACACAGCTTCAAAACGTACTTACTATGGGTATATACCAATAGGAACTAGCATGGGATTCCACTCTTGATTATGTCATGTATGACTAATCAATTTTAACTTCTACCATGAGCTAGTTAACTAACTAGAACTCCTTTTAACCCCACTCACCACTCACCAATTACCACTCATCATTCACTCCATTTCACTTCCAATTCTCTTTCTAATTCTCTCTCAACACACACACACTATTATGAACGTATTTTTCCAGTAGTTAATCATCATCTTCATCAAAAAATCACTTCAAGAATCAAGCTATAATCATCATAGGAAGAACACTTCAAGAACACTTCAAAAATCCCTTCAAGTTTACTAATTTACTTCCAAGCTTTCTAATCCATTCCAAGTAATCATCTAAGATCAAGAAACCTTTGATATATATAGTAGGTTATCTTTATTATTCAAGGTAATATTCATATTCAAACTTTGATTCAATTTCTATAACTATAAACTATCTTAATTCGAGTAAAAATCTTACTTGAACTTGTTTTTGTGTCATGATCCTACTTCAAGAACTTTCAAGCCATCCAAGATCCTTTAAAGCTAGATCATTTCTTGTCACTTCCAGTAGGTTTACCTACTAAACTTGAGGTAGTAATGATGTTCATAACATCATTCGATTCATATATATAAAACTATCTTATTCGAAGGTTTAAACTCGTAATCACTAGAACATAGTTTAGTTAATTCTAAACTTGTTCGCAAATAAAAGTTAATCCTTCTAACTTGACTTTTAAAATTAACTACACACATGTTCTATATCTATATGATATGCTAACTTAATGATTTAAAACCTGGAAACACGAAAAACACCGTAAAACCGGATTTACGCCGTCGTAGTAACACCGCGGGCTGTTTTGGGTTAGTTAATTAAAAACTATGATAAACTTTGATTTAAAAGTTGTTATTCTGAGAAAATAATTTTTATTATGAACATGAAACTATATCCAAAAATTATGGTTAAACTCAAAGTGGAAGTATGTTTTCTAAAATGGTCATCTAGACGTCGTTCTTTCGACTGAAATGACTACCTTTACAAAAACGACTTGTAACTTATTTTTCCGACTATAAACCTATACTTTTTATGTTTAGATTCATAAAATAGAGTTCAATATGAAACCATAGCAATTTGATTCACTCAAAACGGATTTAAAATGAAGAAGTTATGGGTAAAACAAGATTGGATAATTTTTCTCATTTTAGCTACGTGAAAATTGGTAACAAATCTATTCCAACCATAACTTAATCAACTTGTATTGTATATTATGTAATCTTGAGATACCATAGACACGTATACAATGTTTCGACCTATCATGTCAACACATCTATATATATTTCGGAACAACCATAGACACTCTATATGTGAATGTTGGAGTTAGCTATACAGGGTTGAGGTTGATTCCAAAATATATATAGTTTGAGTTGTGATCAATACTGAGATATGTATACACTGGGTCGTAGATTGATTCAAGATAATATTTATCGATTTATTTCTGTACATCTAACTGCGGACAACTAGTTGTAGGTTACTAACGAGGACAGCTGACTTAATAAACTTAAAACATCAAAATATATTAAAAGTGTTGTAAATATATTTTGAACATACTTTAATATATATGTATATGTATATATTGTTATAGGTTCGTGAATCAACAGTGGCCAAGTCT